>NC_052106.1:7990832-8046860 GCF_012273895.1 Zerene cesonia | reverse complement strand
ACTCACCCAATTTTTGTTACATGTTCCACTAAAATACATAACTACATTTATTTACATACATTTTTATAAATAATATTCACGTGCTATCTACGATTACAATAAATTATTGCATTTAATGCGTTTTTATAACATTTACATTAAAATTTGTACGTGGAAACATACGGCAATCAATTTATTGGGAAATACAAGGACAAGTAGTAGTAGACAAGTAATTTTGCGGATTTGAGGGGATAATAGAAGAGAGAGATGGAGATTATTTTTAGGTTTATTTCTTATATTTCTGTGTGTCAGATTGTGTCGCATTTTAAATAGGCGTATGCTAAATGCTAACTTACTTCAGATAACTGTATCTTTTTCGATGTAAAACTATTTGCTGCTATGTAAAAGCATATATAAAAGCATTATATATTTCGATTTAAGTCCAAACATATGGATTTAAATCTCCATCTCTCCATCAAATTTAATTTGACCCATTATAAGACAAAATAAAGTTCAATTTCAAATCCGCAATATTATTTGACACGCATCAAATTAAACGATTATAAACAACTATTTTCTAACCAATTTCCAAAGCTGAAGGTGTTGTATCATTAAATAATTAGATTTACTTGCATAGTTTAAGCGAAAAGGCCTTTTCAGACAGTTACGAAAGCAATTTCGTAGCTCGTAGCTCGTAGCCCGTAGACAATGCCTACGTAAGATTGCTAATATGCAGAATGGCTACGGGCGTAGCTGATACGTTTATGGGGTTAGCAACTCTGATTTATATAGGTTGATAGGAATATACTGTATTAATAAGCATTATATTCTTATAAACTACGGTATATAAATGAAATTTATAAATTTGTGCATATATTATCGACTAATAACTTAAATAAAATTTTTCGTTACGATTCGTATCGCTAACTGTCTGTAATGGCTTACATTTACAATTTCACGTTCAATCAATATCTACATGGACAGGTTTAATAAATCGTTAATGATTAGAATATTTTTTTTTCAAACTATCTACCGCTTATATTAAATATCAATTATATTGTACACGTATAAAAATAACATTGAGAAGTAACGTGCAGATGATATGTGTGTCTAAAATAGGTAACACGATAATATAAAATTATTCTAATACTAATTAATATTTACATATATTACCTTATTAACTGAAAAGAAATTAGTCTATAAACGCACCAGATTATATATTAAATTAAAATAAACGTCGCCGTAATTTAAAGTACAGATAAACAGATGTTTAAGCGCACAACATAATCGTCAGTTTAATTAAACAGTGTTTAAGATTATATCGAAAACTAGGTTAAACAATCTCGTGTATAAATGTAAAAACTTATTGTAGAATTCGAAAATATGCTTTAACTACTTATATAAGTTATCATGGACTGTTATAGTACAGTAAGGTATATCTAATTGTAGTAACATTCGACTACTAAACTCTAAAAGCAATTAAGGAAATCTACTGAAATATAAATAGGTATTTTAGACATTTCTTTGAAGCTATCTATAGATATCCGTCAAGGGTCAAATTAAAATGAACGTCCGGGAATCATTAGAATATATATAAGATAAATATATAAGAAAAGCAATATTACACCATCTAGTCTACAAAGAGGTATGCATTTAGTAACCCCCCAATTTGACATTTGAGTCCCTAATAACAGAGGCCACGCAATCTGCCATAATTTCGACATAATTCCTCCAAGCTGTATATGAGAAATTCCATTTAAATGTTCCAATAAAGCAATACCACTTAAATAGTTTAAATTAAAACGAAGACAGGTAAGCTAAGTAAGTTAGGTCTAACAATAATGTGAAATACATGAATGAATCATACACATTTTAAATGATAATTATAAAATACTTGACGGATTGGAATCTTTGTGAAACAAACGTTTTATGTTTTTTTACGTAATGGACAAACAATGCTGAGTTAACATAGCAATATTCTTAACATATTTTCGTCCATTTGTATGCTGATAGAATGGGGCTACTTTTTATATATTTTTTTAGGTTTAGCGTTCAATTTTACAGGTATTAAAATGTCTAGTGCCATAAATTTATTAATAGCCGGTCTTAGTTTCCGATAAACGTTTGACGTCTGTCACACAAAGGTTCCATAAGGCATCTAATCTATTTGCATGGCTACATGAATTATCTACACGTAATACAATGGTGTTATAGGGAAACTGTTTAATAGTAATTCCATTACATTTTATATAAATTTGATTACACCGGATTAAATATTCTTCTCTTTACCGCTTGATTTAATATATTTTTCCATTAATAACAGTTCAGTATGCCATTTACATACAATCGAGAGAGTACACAATTTTGCACATTAGCAATTTGATTTACCGATTCTTAAATAAACAGAAGGGAAACTTTCAATGAAATAAGTCATCAAGTTACGAAATATACAAAGATAAATTTAACGATTCGAACGAAACTCGTCTAGAATGTTAATATAACTCTTATTCGGAATCGTTCGTCACCTTAATGATATTGGTGTTTCAAATTTATTTGAATTTGTACAATTAAATGTAATCACTCGTAAGATAAAATCAATTAATCTATTATTGGTCATGATTATGCAACTAATGATGCTTAGGTATATATTAATTAATTTAGAATTGTAGCGTTGTTACGTCGAGGCAGACGATTTTCGTTTCTCCACTTTAGTGTCCCTTAATTTCGTTTCATCGAGCGATTCGATTTTATGATCGCGTAATAACGGAGTCCTAACATCTGATTTGTCGTCGTTCTTATCGCTATATTCATTCTTATCAGCTTCCTCGATGGATTCTTGTCTCGAGGAATCCTCTTTAGATTTCTCTTCAGACTTTTCGCTGTGATAAGCTATATTATCGAAGCACTGTGCTGGTACTAGATTGACTGATTTCATCATTGGGATCGCTATCGCTAGAGCGGGGCTCATATCGCGGGGGCTTGGGGACAAACGCGTGGCTACAGCTATGTCCATCCCTGGCATTAGGCTTGCGACTGTGGAAGACGTTATGTTTCATAATTCTGTAAAGACTTATTGGGTACATTAGAATCGTTACGGTACTGAACGAAAAGTTAGGCATTTAAAGCATGCTCGTAATGAAGTCAAAAGGTCCACAGCTAAACTTAACAAACTCGACACAAAGGATTCACACAAAAACAATTTGATATCGAACAAAGTATAACAACGGCTATAAAGACGAAATTTTCACATAAAAAGCAAGACAATAGACAGTGTTAGTTGCGGAAAAGTGTTAGTATTCCTTTGTTAATACGATTATGAAGGTAACACAAAATCCCATTTTAATTTTATCTATTTCAGCATTCTTGACTCAATAAAATTCTTGGAATTAATTTCGGCTCTCCATAGTAAATAAGAAAATGCGATGTGATCTTTAACGTCGTTTGTAATTTCTCTTTTATTAACTTTAAAGGAAGATAGTATTCACAAAGGACCTTTGAATTGTCAGTATTGTGTTTCGAGTTCGTTATAAAGACTGCACAAATAACAATTGAATATAAAAATCTTTTGGCGGCATTGGAAGTGGTTTTGTAGTGTTATATAACGACAAATATTGCATTTTAGACTCAGTGCTGTCTTGTATTTCATATGTAGTTAGAGTACTAAGCGTAGTCGTTTGAGTTGTTCACAGAGTTCAAATATCAAAGAGCATTACGAAACATACGTGATTCAATTTGTTTCTATAAATTTTCCTGCGAGAAATTGAGGTATATAACCTTCTTTGAAGATCTGGCAATTTACATTTCAACATTTAAATTAAGAAGAAAAAAAAATCATTAGCGTCGTGGTTAATACACGGAAAACATTTAACTGAAATACTGTTAATGGTTAGAAGAAAGCAGATATACATTAAACATGTAATATTTTTTAAACTTAATTATAATACCGCTGTATTTAGTGTAGGCAGTGAGGCTTGTGCTGTAGTGTTACATATGGGTGGTTGATGATTGCCTGAAAAGAAACTTAATTTTCAAATAAACTACATACATACTTTCACATTCACTATAGAAAGGGCCTTGATGCACAACACAAACACAAAAGCATACTGATCCAAGCAGACAATTCTTAATAAACGCATTTCTCTCGTATAATAAAGTCGAATAACGCAACATTAACCTAGCGGATATTCTCACATCAAAATGTTAATGTTACCAAGCGCGTCACACTTCGTAATTCTCACTGAAATATTAGTAATTTCTGATAATATACTCGTGAACGGGTATATCAGATTAAATTGACAACATTACTCAGCGTTCGTGTTATGTCTCAGTTAATCCTTTCTAATACAATGATGATGCGTGAATGCGATCGGACTACAACATCCAAGCAGCCAAGCAACTACGCTATATGAGGCCCACGTAAATTAATTTCTCGAACCTTCGTTGCTCTTCATGGGGCAATGGGACCTATTTGGCTTCTAGTGTCGCCTCGAATTTCTGTGCAAGTGATAATGTTAGTGAATTATTTATGATTCTTTTAGCATTCCTGAAAGCTCCTTGAGTGCAGGCGTAATAGTAAGCCCGTTCCCTGAGTCAGTGTTGCTTTTTAAAGCATGTTTAAATTTTTTCGTTTGCAGTTGTTTGGTGTTGTTTGGATCATAGCTTCGAGTTCGCTACGATCACCATCTGTGGAGGATTATATAGCGTAAGCTGTTAGTTGTGCCTACATTAGGTTGGGAACATTGCCAGTAAAAGTCTAAGTTTCGTGTTTTCAATGGATTTCGCCGTATACGTGCTTCGTGCGCGAGTTTTATTGATAATGTTCCCCTTATTAATCAGTTTTAATTATTTCGATTTGACAAGCGTATTCGTTTATAAATGTTTGCCAATTCTTGCAAGATTTCGTGTATATTTACAGAATACGCCCGTTAATCTCGCGAAGTTTTAATTTGTTCATTGTGTTCTTGTAAATTTTGGTGGTATCGTGAAATGTTTTCAACTATATACAAATTTGCCAATTCGTTTTGTTCCAATACAATGTCTTTAATTGCGAAACATTATATAATGTACAATATATGCATTTATTAGTTACATTTTTACACAATATAAAAGTAAAGCCCCATACATACCCATGTTAGGTCCCATTATGTCTTTTGGGTGGTTAGTTTTTATGGCATTCATTCGTCTGTTCACAGCTTGGGGCCCCATGCCGGGGGCTAAAGGGCCCGCGGGGCCTCCGGGCGCTCCAGGCGCACCTGTTAAAAATTTGATTATTAAAGGTGACTCTCACACGCTAGTTTTTTTGAATGGAACTTAGCACGTAAACGATATTATAACAAACATGTTGTATAATATTAACTTGTATAAATTATTGTAATTAAAAATAATACTTGTATAAACTATGTATATAGTATTGTGTTATATGTGATTATACACGGAATTCAAACCATGCAGACAATGTGAACAATAGCTTCATGGAGTTATGGAAGATTGATATAATGTTTGTGTGTGTGTGGGTCAAAAGTGACATAGTTTCCAAATGAAGCATTTAAAACATTTATTATTCTATTAACATATACATCATTATATCAGATTAAGGGTGGATTTATATAAAATTGGATAACTTTTAATACGTATTTATTACTACCTACTACATACCGGCTCATCTCTGTAGAAACCGTTTTCCGAATCGGTGGTAAATGTTAAAACTATATTATGACGATTCAAATGTGCATCTATAAGAAATCTAATTGAATTAAATTAAATAAATGTTTTACTTTGTGTTTAACATCTCATTCCCATATAAATTTTCCTTGATCAGGCAGGCGAAGCCAGGAGACGAAAGAAAACATTCTAAATAAATTGAATTCTTCTCGAAATATATTACCGTGTAACAATATAACAATTGTATTCAAGAAGTATTGACGCATAAAATTCCTTTTAGCAACTTTTAAAGAAAAATAACTGTTCGAGCGTTTTAAGTCGAACTTTATAAGTTAGGCGTTTCAACTTTGTCGATACGTTATTCAGACGAAAAAAAACGTTAAGTGCCAGTCGGAATCGAAGCTATAGGATGCCTTACAACATAATATGTGACTTGTATTCTTATATTGGTTGATTTGAATATCATCATCATCATCATCAGCCCATATATGTTCCCACTGCTGGAAACAGGCCTCCTATGAGGGTTCAGGCCATAATCCACCACGCTGGCCAAGTGCGGGTTGGCAGATGTCACATGTCGTCGAACTTTTAATTCTCGGACATGCCGGTTTCCTCACGATGTTTTCCTTCACCGTTTAAGCAGTGGTGATGTTATCCACATGCGCAGATAAATTGAAAAATCAATTTATTTCCTGCACGCTCGCCCGGTCTCGAACCCCGACTTATCGTTTTTGAAGTCCGAGGTTCTCACCACTGAGCCACCACTGCTTTTTTTTAATTGATTTGAATATATATTTAAAAAAATCAGGACAATTTTAAATAATACATTGTCAAATATCTAAGATCATTTATATCATAAGGGCAAATAAATGACTACTTCTTAAATCCTTTTGCTAGCTATGTTTAATAAAAATATGCATATATGTGTGTGTGTGGCATGGTATTGTATAGGCGTTTTTTACTCACATAGCCTCACATTACTATAATTTACTTTGGAGATAGTATTTATTTAGTGAATAATCCACATTATGTTCCGTGTAAACTTCGTACTATTCAAAATATATAGCAGCTCTCACATGTAACTTACCTTATTTTAATAGGATTTCATTTACAACAGCCGAGAGATCGAGCGAGAGAGGTATATCAAGGATATACAGTTGTCTCTCTCTTAGGAACGAAACTCCAAGCGTCTGAATTGCGAAATTCATTACGCAAACCGAGTTCGGATGAAGATGTGAATAAAATAACAGCGGTGACGTAAAAATAATCACATCAGAATGAGTTTTAACAGTCCTTAGTGGATTCATTTCTTGGAAAGTGATTTATGTGGGACGCGTGTTGTTTCCGAAAGTATTGGGGAACGGAGGGATCGCGCTTGTGGTTTCTGAATTATTTATTACAACCCGCTTCAATGTTATCGTTCGCGCAGAAACATTTATGTATAAGCTTTTAAATTCCTGTTAATCTACATTCAATCATCTGTTTTCTTTGTAATATGAAATTACGGTCTGTTTGATGTTCGAGTGATGGATTTGAATTTATTGTGTACCTAGTGGTAAATGTTCTGATGTTTTCTTTATAAATCGATCGACGTAAAAGGAAGTAAAAGGTCACTCACTCACTCATCTCGAAATCTCAGAAACGGCTGAACGTAATCATAGAATTTGGTAGTTTGTATGAATAGATGCGCGCTAAGAACGAATTTTGCAATAGAGCTGCGTAAATATCCTCCAGGGCTGTCAATAGCTAATATGAAATCTAATATGAATTTATTTAAATACAATAAATTCATATTAGATTTTATATAAACCAATGTTAAATCTTAAGAACAACTTACGCAGTGGCGGCCTAGTAGGTTCCACGTTGATGACTCTCCGTCGCTTCTTGGGCAGCTTGGCTCGCGCTTGCGTGTGCGAATAGTACATAGCGAAATTGGATACTATAACAGGCACTGGCAGAGCTATCGTCAACACCTGAGAAAGGATAATTTTAAACATTTTATACGGATTTTTTGTTTAGTTTGGCGTATAAATATATAAAGTAGTATGGATAAAGCTGCACACACACAATTACACGCACATGTGTATGTGACACACATAGGCGTATCCTAGTAATATTATAAATGCGAAAGTATGTGAGGATGAATGCATGTGTATGTGTATGTTTGTTACACTTTCACGCAAAAACTACTGAACCGATTGCAATGAAATTTGGTAGGTAGATAGCTGGACAACTGGAATAACACATAGGTAACTTTTTATCCCGATACTCCTACGGAATACGGACTTACGCGGGTAAAAACGCGGGCCGAAGCGTAGTTTATTCATATTCAATAATAATATAGTTAATAATACATTATAAAATGGCGGGTTTTGACATTGCGTGTCGTATAACAGGGTACAGCTTAGTTCGACAACAAAGGCCTGTTTTTATTGGATAAGTTTTTTTTGTATAAAATAATTTTATGAACATGTTATGTATATGCATTTATGTTTTTAATAACTTATTCATATATTCTTATTTATATGAATTATGTGTTTGCACACGAGTTGACGTTAGGTCGGTTTGATGTGAATAATGTGAAGATAAATTAAAAAAAATTCTTTATTAATATTTCTTGCACGCTCTTCGGGCCTCGAAACCCAGTCTATTCACTTTAAGTCCGAGGTTCTAACCAATGGTCTCCCACTGCCCTGTGATTCGATATTAAGGCTCATTGAGAATACAATATTAATATCTAGTTTTAGCTAACTTGATAGCAACAGTACAGTAACATTATACGTGCTTATATATAGCAGCGATAATTTAATCTGAAAGCTGACATAATGAAGCAACACTGCCGCTATATGCCAGTATTCAAGAATGATTGACATTTGATAATAACACCGCCACATAACAAGCAAATGGATATGAAATTCTTGGCTAACTTACACTTGGATAACTAAAACTCTTGGTATTATTTTTATTGATTGCTTAATTTATTTTAATACAAATTCTTAGAAAGTTTCGAAATCGTTCTGAAATCTCATAGTTTGGACCAGGATAAAAGTTTTCATTTCTTAGTGTTATTAATAAAGGATTTATAAGAAAACATACATTGTATTTCATCGCTCGATTATGCCTTGACATAAGCTAGCTATGATATACATAAATCTTGATCCAATCGTCCAATTTAGCCCAAACATTTTGAGAAGCAATTTATTTCGATTGTGTTATTCTCATTTAGCTAATTCTGTAGTCCAAATAGGTCATAAAATTCCTGTAGCTAGCTTTATTTTACTAAGGCACGGGTATGCACAGCTTATCCACCGAGAATGGAATAATAAAGTCCTGAAATTCATGTACCTATATCCCCCAAACGAATTGGCTTACCCACAAAACCAATAAACCGGTATAAGCAATACTAAAACGTTGGTGACTGATGCGTACACGTGCAAACTGGAATGAACCAGTGCTAAATGTCAGGTGAACCATAGATATCTATCTGGCAAAGTTTTCAACTCGTCAGTTCGTTTACTCACTAACTTCCGAAAATTCTCTGGAGGAAAGTGGAAGCAGTTTAGTTGTTGTGCAATACTTTTATTGTCTGTGGCTATGTGTAAAATATACTTTCATGAATTTATTGAAAGATATGGAGATGGAAGGAAATATATGATAAATTTTTTATGTATTTATTAATATCAAAATGGCATTTCAGTATTCTTTTTCATGCGATTAGATAACATTTATAAGAATTTCAGCTATAATATATGAAATAGCCAATAAAATGCGACTATTCTAGATAGTTTTATATTGAAAGGTAAATAAAATGAGTTTGTATTATACTTACACCAGCTAATGCGCATAAAGCACCCACGAACATTCCTACATAGGTCTTCGGAGCCATGTCTCCATAACCCACCGTCGTCATAGTAACCAGCGCCCACCACAAACCAAGCGGTATGCTGTTAAAGTCATTGTGCGGATTCGTCTGAATCCTCTCAGCGTAATACACCAAACTCGCAAATATAACTATACCGAGCACTAGGAAAAACACTAATAGGGTCAACTCTTTGGCCGACGCCCTGAAAGTCTGTATAAGAATCTTCAAGCCGGACGAGTGTCTGGTCAATTTAAACAGTCTCATGATCCGAATGATCGAGAAGAACTCCAGGATGTCAGCGTTCTCGACGTGAGACGCGTACTTCTGGAGGATTAGGTCGATGTAGAAACTCATGGTGGCGATGTAGTCTATGATGTTGACGGAGGATTTGATGAACTCGCATTTATTCGGGGACGAAATGAAGCGTACGAGAATTTCTAGCGTGAACCAAGCGTTACAGACACACTCGATGTAGAAGAACGCAATGTGAGCGTTGGTCTGGACTTTGTCCAACGCCCAGCTTTGCGTCTGGTTCGCGGTCGTCACTGTGTAATTCCTTATCACTGGAACTCTCATGTCTGGATGCGTTTTGAGACAGAACGATATGATGGATACGCATATGAAGAACACTGATATCACTCCGATTATCTGAAAGAGAAAGGAAGTATTATACAAAGAAAGAACTAAGCGTAATCTACAATAGCTATTAACACAAGCGGTATAAAGTTCATTTTTGCAATTCAATCGTTTCATTCAGTTTAATTAATTCTATCGTCCATTGTAGCGAAACAGGTTTATTATTTCGACAAACAGACAGTTATGATTCATAAACACGATTGAGACATTGTATTGTTACAGTTATTCCATGTAATTTTTATTTATCAACCTGTTAGCAATAATAAAACGATGGGGCCTTGTTCTTAACATATCATCTGAATATTCATTTAAAGAAATGCTTATTTTTATATTTCTTAAACAAAGTCCCCAAATAAAATAGAATAAAACAATTACATAATATACGAATGTGAAAAAGTTACTTTCAAGGATAACCAAAACAATATTGGGACAGAAATCGATAAAGATTAAGGGACTCTACCAAAAACACCGTATTATCTATGATCGTAATAGGAACGTGTCATGTTTGGAACGATGCTCTATGCTCGGTGACGGTACGATCTAGTGCTGATAGAGTTGTGATAGAGTTAGGAAAGAGTTATTTTCTATTATATATTAATACGTTGTAGAGGGTAGAGTCTTTAAACATTTGGCACGTTAAAACTAAACAAATATTTAATTCGCCTGCCAGCTCTTGTAGGTCAACGGTTCATTTTAATTGGCTTAAAAAAGGTTTAAGTACCCTGCTCGTAAAACAAGAGCTAACCCTCCTACGGGTGTAAAATAATTTAATTTACATTAATTTGAATTATAAAGAGATTTTTTTTACTATGTCAAAGGATTGCGGTCTGTTGTTTTTTAATATTATTTTACAAGAGTGGCTTTGTGAAGGGAAAATCCCGTTTGCTGAGTGGTTAACCACGGTTCAAAGGAGGGTTTAATAACCTAGTATCAATGTGATACCATTTAGATTACCTAAGTGACTGTTAATTCGTAAAATTAGCGCGAATAGCTGCTTCAATTAAATCTTTAAAAAATTGCAGTATTAATTTTTTTAGGGCTTTTTAATTAAATATTTTCACGAAGTTGGGACGACATTATTTCAGCAGAAACATCTGAGATTTATATCTGTAATGGAATTAGAAACATGTTTTAAAATCACCACAAAATGAAAGCCTCAATATTTTGTCTATAGCAAAAAGTGATTGAAAATAAAAATAAAAAATTTGATGTATTTGACTATTATATTAGTATCTAAGTTTAAGTTTCAATTTATTTCTACGCTTAAATTGTATTAATTGCCTCCAATTTGCGCGAGCCTCAAAAAGTAACATACCTTCGCAGCATTAGAACTATAAGGCTCGTCAAACAAAGACCACATCTGCGGTTTCAGCTGCTGCCACCAGGATACTGTTCCATTATAGTAGTCTTCTTCGAAACCGAACTTGCGCGCCACTTCCTCATCAGACGGCTTCTCTGTATCCAGGTCCAGGCGGTCCAGGACAGCTAGAGTTTCCTGGGTGTCTCGATGCTGCAGAAGTGGATAAGTCAATAGTTATCTCTGACTAGTTAATACAACTTCTTTTGATGCTCAATGTGCAAATTTTCAGAAGAAATGCGTTAAAAATTTAACATGCTCTAAGTATCTTGTGGGATATAGGATAGATGAATCTTAGTTCTATGTCAATGGAACCTGCAACTTTTAAATTTCTGAGCATCGAATTTAAGAAGTGTTCACTCGCTGGGTCGATTGTCAAGACATTATACCAAGGAATAAATGGGGTTCTGGCGGTAAAAAGCAATTATAATGGAATTACATGTTGTTAAATGTTATATGACAAAAACATCCAGTAAAACTCACTAGTATTAGACGAGCATATCCTACTAATATTATAAATGCGAAAGTTTGTAAGGATGTGTGTGTATTTTTTTGTTGCTCTTTCACGCAAAAACTACTTAACCGATTGCAATAAAATTTGGTACGTAGACAGCTGGACAACTGGAATAACATAAAGGCAGCTTTAATCCCGATATTCCTACGGGATACGGACTTACGCGGGTGAAACCGCGGGGCGCAGCTAGTTATTATATATAAATTTTTCCATTTCAACATTCTATGAGGAAACTTTCTCTTCACGTATCTTAGAAATAAATGCAAGTCGCTTATTCATTGCATAATTATACGAAGTCTCAAGTCGAATTATTTTGCGAGGAAGCAAATTGCCTATAAATTAAATCATAACTGCTGAATGTGAGACATTCAACTTTTTAATTCAATCCAGTGAGATTAAGACTCGAGAGTGTATGAATAAGTTTGTGGAATCAATTGCTATCAATCCTGCCGTGAAACTCAAGTAACTCGACATTAATACTCGCTTTAAATCAACAAACTTTGACGTTGTGTTAATATACTGAGTACCTTATTCTACGTTATACGGGGTGAAGTTTTGCAGTGTGCGTAGTTAAATCCGAAGGAGTCAAGTCGGCAATCCATTTGTAGATTATTTGAGATGCTGATTAATTGGAAATAATTTATTTATTTTCGTTTCATTTGAAGATTAAATTTTAATGAAAATAGAAATTGAAACGTTGATTTTTTATTATATAATATGATCGATATCTCTCGTCATTCTTACATAGTACTTACTTCAAAAATTTAAAGTAGTATTAGTTTTAATATGAACTTAAATCTGTCTAAAATGACTGAAAAGCTTCATAATTTCTTATATGCAGCGAGTCGCACATCGATGAAATATTTTCGAAAAATCTAGCGACGTTGTAGACAATGTATTATGTTACACTAGCTTTTGGCCACGGCCTCGCACGCGTTAAATTCGGTGTAGTTTAATAGATATTACATATAAACCTTCCTATTGAATCACTCTATCTACTAAAAAAAACCCATCGAAATCCGGTGCGTAGTTTTACAGATTTAAGTATATATAGGGACATGGGGACAGAGAAAGTGACTTTGATTTATAATATGTTGTGACATCACTAACTACATAGTTTCAAGAATAATAAAAATGAAATTTTCAGACTTACGATATTTCTACTTTTAACTAAGTAAATACGTATTATATTAAAAAGGTGAGTAAAAGGGGTAAATATTTATGTATAACATTAAATTATCAAAAAAAATAAAAAATAAAAGAATCTCAGCGAAATTAGCAATAATTATATTTAAAGAAAATATAGAGTTGCAGTGACAGTAGGTGTGTGGCTAAGGATCTATTAATGATAAATAAAATAATGTATCATTGGCTACTAATAAAACTGTCAGAATAACCTTCTTTAAGCTTAAAACAGCTTACATACTTTTTATCCCGTTTAAACTTGGGAATTGGAGCGAACAACAGCTGCAAGCTTTCCCACCCTTCACTAAAAATCTATTTATACCCTCATTGTATCCAAAAACTAAACAGTAACATAGCCCTGACCTCTGACATTACGCTATAAAAGTATTCCTTTATCGGGTTTTCTTTAAAAATCGATTCGTAGTACATACCACATTTCACATTCATCTGATCGCCGCGGAGAATTTAATTTTACCAACGTTTCTGTGCTTTTCAGAGCCGCGTGTTTCCACGTGAACAGTTTCAGCGATTATGGTTTTTAATATTATGCTAAATAGGTGGGTATTGGTTTGGCCCGCTTGCGAGGCTCCTGTTATATATTTTTAAAAATGGAACACAACAGATTAAAAACGTTTTCATTTTATTAACGATGTAGATTACAAATAAGCGTACAATAGACGTACCGTTATTAACTCTTTTTAAGTTTAAAGACACTTTTATGCTATTTTTTGTTAATAAAAAGGTTTTATGAATAAAATTGTAAGTCATTTTATGATAAATGTGAGAATGGAAATATAAAGGTAGCTAAGGAGCATTAGTAATTAATTTATTATAAAATATGTTGATTGTTCAACTACGTAAATACAATAAATATTAGGATTTTTTGAAATACATACATATGTAAATACACACATATGTACATAGTATGTAAATGCTACAAAGGATAGCATTTTCACACTTTTACAAATTAAACACTACGGAATTTGATTTGCAAATAATATTTCAATATTAAATTATATTTACCTCAACACACGTATAGCAACACTTAACCCATGCACTTATAATTTCAAAGTCAGATTTAGCGCTATGTAAAGTTTGATTATAAATGTACCCCTAAAACCTACAAACTCATCTAATATATAAAATTCTCGTGTCACAGTTTTCGTTGCCAAACTCCTCCGAAACGGCTTGACCGATTCTTATGAAATTTTGTGTGCATGTTGAGTATGTCTGAGAATCGGCCAACATCTATTTTTTATACCTCTAAATGATAAGAGTAAGGCAAAACAGCGTTTGCCGGGTCAGCTAGTTATTCTATAAAAATATAACCATTATTCTTCTTGCTGTCCAATCATCGACCAGCCTCGATGGGATCGGAGATTTAGAACCCTCGCGAGCTGGCAAAGGCGTCGTGTATTGTCTCTTTATCCTAAAATCCCTGCGATTGACAAGTCTTAATCCTAGCAGATGCTAATGGGAAGTGTGTCGCCAACACCCAAATTATCTTTTATTTATTTCTACCTATACGTGCTTTACTATCTCATCTGACTTTGACCTGTCTTGTCGATTTATATGGGACTATACCCACCCATATAAATTGATAGCAATAATTATCAACAACAAAAAACGGTTCAACCAACAACGGATAAACTACTAGTTCCCGCCCGCGGCTTTGCTTATGTAGAATTAGGACATTTACAAATGATTTAATTATCCTAAGAGAGCATTTAATCGGGATAAAAAGTATCTTATAATCCAAGTCAGCTCATACCCTGTCTTTATACAAAATTTCATCAAAATCTGTTCAGCAGTTTCAGCGTGATTGACGGACAAATATCCAAACAAACTTCAAATTTCAAATTTATAACATTATGTGTGATGATGCATCAATGCCATCTGTCGTAGTTCGCGCCGAAGGTTTATAATGGTTTATGTTGGTAATCGTCCCAGAGTTGTATGAATATTAAAAAGTGCACTCACAGTTAAAACCTGTTTGTTAGCCCAGTTTTAATGTTTAACGAAGTAATCGATGCGTTATTTAAGTCGATTAATTGCTAGCGAATGAAGCTCGACAGGCTAAGGTAGGGCTGTCAACAAGCATTTATATGTTTTTAATGAACCCTGTTCATTTCGTATTCTGTGAAAACCCTTATAACGCTGGTGGCGGCTTGATGATGCTTTTGAAATATATTTCAGGGCCTTTTCACTCGGTTGAGTTGAACTATATATATTTTTTATTTTAATCTATTGAACATTATAAAGACTTGATGCTAACATGCATGCAATAAAACATAGCGTAGTTTGTTTGAACGCGCTTATCTCAGGAACGAATTGAAGATTTATTTTTGTGTTGAACAGACCACATATTGACACAGAATGTAACAACATTTCACGATGTGCGTGATACCGCGGGACTCAGCTAGTATAGAAAAAATTTGATAAATCAAGTGTTTATACGATATCACATACTTAAATTATCCCACTAAGTCGGTTAAACTCATTTTTATGTTGATTTACATCAGAACATACTAAAAGTACCCTCAATAACGTTAAAGCAGTTTATCTACCATTAAGATTACATTCCCAAAACATGTATTGAAGTAAATTCGGTTATAACCATCCGTATACTGCTAAACATTACGGAGTGATGCGATAAAGTTATGTTATCGAAGATACAACTTGTCGCACGACAGAATTTAATATCGTCAGCGTCACGTGTCGTAAAGTGGACGATTTCGGCGATAGAGCGAGATGAGGGAAGTTACGCGTTCTTTATAATATTATGGATTTGTGTCTGGTGTCTGAGTACAATGTAATATTGTTAACTAGGTGTAACCCGCGACGTGACTCGTGTCGTACCCGGATAATAAGTAACCTATGTGCTAATTCAGACTATAATATATTTCTGTACCAAATTTCATATAGATACAATAAGCTGCATTCGCGTGAAAGAGACATAAACATACATGCATTTTTCCGTATCTACAAACTTTCGCGCTTATAATATTAAAAGGATTTTAAAAGGAGAGAGAGAGGAGGAAAAGCAGAATATCATTAGAAATTAATCCACATGGGAGCCATCAGCTTTCAAATAAAAAAGAATCATCAAAATCGTTTCATCCAGTTAAGGTTATGTTGTCAAATGATATACGACATAACAAATACAAAAAATATAGGCGAATAGAGACCCTCCTTTTTTAAAGCCGGTAAAAAAAGATTGAAAACACCATACCTTTTTAGCAAAAACTTATGATGAGACAGAGCACCTTCTTGAAATTCAAACATAAATATAAAAGTTCTTAATCACGGCTATTAAAAAATACTCGCTTTACACACACACACACACACACACACACACACATACACACACATACACACGCACTCACACACGTACATACTCAAAAACCTCCACTTATAGGCAACTCAGTATATAGATATTTATTTATTTTTCTTCTCTATTGTATTCAATTATAATTTTTAATAATAATGCTGTCAAATGGCTCAAATAGTGAATCTACTTTAGAAGCAAGCTGTTTCTCCTAAATACAGGTTGCCCTGCAATCTAGCTAGGGAAACATCGGCTTGATATATGTAAACTTTAAAAATATATGTAAGACAAACCGTTTATATAAACTAAATTGTAATTGCTATAAATTGTAATTTTAAAAATGTCAAAAATGTATGTATGTATGTATGAAATAAATTGAATTGAATTGAATACCTGATAATAAATTAATTATTCTACAATAACTATACGACACAGTGACAGCCCACACACTACGCCGTCCCGAAATAATTTTTCTAAAAGCTTCCAAATTGGGTGGTTATTACGAAATTTTAATAATAATTCTTACAAATTGAGAGTCAATTACTCTCGTTATAAAACACAAAATTGGTATCTTGAATACAGCGTGATGTCTAGTGTTCAATATCACTTTTAGATTTCATTTGGAACGGAATGCATCTTGAGAGACGCATGCGCAAATACAGCTTCAAATATACATTGATCGATACTACATATAATAATAAATTAACAAAAGGAGATACTTATATAGAGGATTTTTTCAAATATTACATAACATATTTTGTTTCTTGGAGTTGTTGTTTAGTTGGTGGTTTGACTATGGTAAGCGAACCGCCCATGAACATTCGCAGAGGCTCAGACCTCTGAGAATGCGCTGCCCGCTTTTAAGAGATTAGGGATAAGGATAGGATTGATGACTGGAAAAAAAAGGAATGGACTGGGAACGGTGAGGAAAAGGAAATATACCTCTGGCTTCCCCACTCACCGAACGAAACGCAGTGCTATGCTACTAATTCACGCCGGTTTTCTGTGGGAGCTGGCCAAATTTGTGCAAAAGCAATGACTCGAACATTGATTTGCCTGTTTATTATTACGATATAAAACAGTAACTATCCGACCGATTCCAAAATTTCTGCCATCATGCTGCTGCTTAATCTTTATCAAGTAACACAGTGTATTTTTTTATCCCGGATCAATCCTAGCGAAGCAGAATATGTGGCATGTAGTATAATGTCCCTTTGTATTTAAATCTTTAAAACTACGTAACGGCTTTTGACGGTTTTTTTTTTAATAGATAGAGAGATTAAAGAGGAAGGGTTACATGTACAATTATGTATAATAAAATCTATTAAACTACTCTGAATTCAGGCGTGCGAAGCCGCGAGCAAAAGCTATATAAAATAAATACCATACAAATAATCATAACCGATGAACTGTCAAATGATTTGTCCGCTAGAAAAATATATCACGAGCATTGGTACCCAACCGAACACTTGATAAATATAAATCGAGAGCTTGTCGTGTTAAATTTACTGACACGAGTGTCCGACACTTATCTACAGAGACATTTATGTCCGAAGTGTTATACAACTCGATATAAGAACTGTATCTCTCATAGATTTCCCGTTACGCGGGATAACGTTCGATCTTCAAGAAAAATAGTATATAGTCGATGAAAAGAAAGTATTCTATTTTTGTTTGCAATAATTTTAACTTCAAGCGTCATTCTGATATATAAGGTTTCGTTAAATAAATGTTTTAGACACCGGTAGATAGAGATTAAAAAAATTTTCTCTTTGTCTACCGGTCTGTCTTTTCTTATTACCAAAAGAACCGAATCGGCTGAATTTTTGTACAGATATAGTTTTTGTAGAAAGAGAAAAGAAAGATAGAATCGTCATAAACATAATTTTATCCGATAAAGCATTGAAATAATGCTATAAAACTAAAAATTAAATAATTTTATCCTTCAAAATTTTAAGGAAAAATTATGTTTATGACGATTCGAAAGTAATTCTAGAAAAAGTCTAATTAAATAAACAAATGTTTGAGTTTAAATTTGAGTTTGAATTTTATTTCCATATAAAGAATAGATGACCATATTGTAGTACAGGTTGTTTAATTAGCGTATTGCGTATTGCGAACTCGTACAATGTGAGTCGTATGTAATATTCATACGAGTCCACTATAATAACAAGACTCTAAGTTTTGAGATTACAAATCCTAAGGCGTTAAGGGTAAAACTTCGTTTAAACTTATGCTGTTAATAATAACTAGTTTTAGACGAAGATTGATTACAGTTCTAGGATTAACAAACTTTATTATATAGGTGTTTTCATTGTATAATTTTTTATAAGTAGACATTTTCTTGGCTAGGGGAGCATAAAGTTTATAACTCCCAAGATATCACAAAGTAAAATATAACACGCTGAATGAGTTCTAGCGTATAGCCGGGCATCGGTCTCCGTCTTTATATTTTTATAAAGTTCGCAGAAGTACGTTTCAAGTACATTGAAGCGTCCTCTTGAATTCTCCTCTATTCACATCCATTTCTTTGTACAACTGGAGCATTGTATGCTGTGACACTAAAATGCGACTGTTTAACTTTCGAGTGCCGAGACACGGGGTAGAGAGGCGTAAGCTGTTTTGTGCTAGACTGATATTTTCTGTTACTTGACAGGTGATCTTTTTTTCTATTAAAATGAAGCGATATATTTTCATTTCGTGCGATGTTGATACGAAAAATGTAATGTTCACACCGTTTTTAGCTTCCAATAAAATCACGTCCGTAAATTCTTGTTATGGACGTGAATTTTTCTACAAGTCGAAATTTACGATGCGGTAAATTTATTGAGAATTTTGTGACTGAAAAATTGCTCTTTTGAATTCTAGCTGTGATATTTGGACAATTGAAGCAATCTTAGTGTAAAGAGAGGTACATGTGAATTGAACACGTGTATCAACTAAGATTATAAACTCGAAAAGTCGCTCAAAAATTTACAATGCGAATGAATCTAACAATTGAAAATATTTAAATGATATTTTGCATGGTGATAGGCCTGGAGAAACGATATAGATTTAGCGGCATAACTTAAATGAGCTAAATAGGGAAATATCTATGGGGAAGGTCTACAAAGATATCTGAATGAAATTTTCACGAGTGAAGTCGCGGGCCCAAAGCTAGTATATCATAAAGTTAGATACTATAAGAGCCTACGCGTCGACTGCCTTGATTTAGTTTTAATAAATAAACGTCGAATAATTCTAATAATTTGAAATGAGAGATGTTCTGGAAACTGCAAACGATTGATTTGATCTAAGGCGCTAAATTGGTATCTGAAGATTGATGACCTAATTTCAAAGCGATTTCAAAGAAGGGAATCAATTCCTGCTGTGTGTTTTTAATACTAGTTGTAAAGTAAAATATTTTGAAATTATGTATTGTTGAATAATTACGGTATATAGTAAACTGCATAATATTAACAGGTTGTATTATTAAAATATTACTTTTTTATATTTAATTTCTGCTAGC
Organism: Zerene cesonia; assembly: GCF_012273895.1. Lineage (NCBI taxonomy): Eukaryota > Metazoa > Arthropoda > Insecta > Lepidoptera > Pieridae > Zerene > Zerene cesonia. Next base: position 8,026,830 of record NC_052106.1, on the reverse strand, counting down.
TGGTCCGGTAAATGCTGTCCTGTTTTTCTGTTCGCTAAGTGATAGATAGGGTAATGAAAAATAGACGTTGGCGGATTCTTAGACCTACCCGATATGCACACAAAAGAGAATCAATCCAGCCGTTTAGGAGGAGTATGGTAAAATGATGAAATGGTTATGTCACGAGAATTATGTATTATGTATTATGTATGGTCTTTGAAAAACATGTTTTAGCTATATTAAGCAATTATTCCATATCATCTAGTAAACAGATGTGTCTAACAATGTATAAATTTATTACTTAACCTTTCCTGTGCTACAAATTTTAAGAGCGGCTCACGAATATAAACGCAGTATTTGTTTGTCTTTCTTACACGTCGCAACTGAGAAATTTTTGGGGTATGATTCTTGTGGTAAGATTCATTAATTTAGAGAGTGATAGGCTTATTTTACCGCGGTAAGATCTCATTTACATAGGAATCTCCTTGGACTGAAGCGGGGATAACTATTCATATTGCAGCAATATAATCGATCTCAGACCTGGGTATACGTCATCCAGCAGCAAGGCTCCACCTGGTTGGCATCCAGGCCCCAGAACTCCAGCTCTTCTTCAAACAGCGGCCCGCAGACATCCGTTGGATAGTGGAGCTTGCCCGTCCTGGAAGATAAAGCCTGTTAAATAATTTTCTAGCGGTTTTAATATACATCGCGAATGTATGTTTGTTTGTTTGTTCTTTTGTCCCGTCGCAACGGACCGATAGTATGGAAGGATTTTTGTTTCTGGGGATAGAAAGTGACTTATCGTTTAAATATATCTTTTTCCCACAGGATTATCAGCCCTATCTGCTGGGTCTTTTATATTGTATCTTTTTTTTGTTTTTTTCTTTGTACAATAAAGAATCTTATTATTATAGAATAAATCATGTCTGGATTGAATTAAAGTAATTGCTATACGGGTGTAGTAGTAAGTCTTCCGCAGGTTAATTATCTATTTTTATAATATATCTCTGAGGAGTATCCTCTTGAAAAGTATATCTATTTTAATTACACATTTTGTAAAACGCTGTGTATTGTTTATTATTCAAATTTTCTTCATTATCTCGGTTTATTAGTTCCACTATAAAGCTTTAATCATAATATGAACGAACGATACTATAATGTTCATTATAAAGATAGGATACCGTTATTTTATAGCATTGTTCATGCATTAAGCCTCGCAATGAATAGGTACGTTAACACTTTGTTAATAAAAATGAAAATGAAGCAATACATACACGAACAATTTCACATCCTACTAATTTATACACGCGAAAGTTTGTGAGGATTGATGTATGTGTATGTTTGTTACTCTTTCACGCAAAAACTACTGAACCGATTGCAATGAATTGAGGTACGTAGATAGCTGGACAACTGGAATAATATATAGGCAAATTTTTTCTCGATATTCCTACGGGATACAGACTTACGCGGGTGAAATTTTTATCATTCGCACCAGATACTGAGTTGGCCCCTTTTGTCAACGGATAAATATCGTTGGTTTTTTATATGTATCTTTTTGTGCTGTGAGTTTTTGTGCTGTTGACAATAAATGATTATTATTATTATTATTAAAAATCGCGGAGCGCAGCTAGTATTTACTAATTGCTTTGTCAAACAGAACACGTTGGTACTTAGCGCGCGTCAGGCGCTATCCTGACGCCGCTCTATGACGCTGAACTATGATAAACTACGCGCTAGAAGCTGTGTCAGATAGTTGCATGTGCTTAGATAAGCACGACGCATACCGACGTATTTTTCCAGGTGATGATTGGGTAAATTATAGGTTTAAATTCCTTGTATGAAGGTTAACAGACATTAAAAATTAATCTCGAATGGTAAAAAAGGAAAAGAGATTTTCAAGGAAATCAAAGTTTTAACCCCAATGAATTAACGCAAGCTTCTGGCTAAATATTGGCCTGAGCTCCCAATAAACTTTCCCATTAGCGTGTTGAAAAAAAAAACTTCGAAATTAATTAAGAATATTCGCATTTCAAGTTAATGGTGGTCCGGCCCTTTCAATCTTCATTCTCTTTTAATACAAAGCGATGTATATCATTGCTTCTTAACTTTGTTTTATATTAACTAATTTACACAGAAATGGAATTCAATTAGGAATTGTCCATGAAGATACTGACAAACTGAGAGAAGGTAATCTATGCTAATCCTGCTATTATAAACGCGAAATTTTGTAAGTATGGATGTATGGATATTTATTACTCTTTCACGTGAGAACAGCTTATCGTATCGGTATGAAATTTTATATAGAAATGAATTAGCACATCGGCTACTTTTACTCGAGAGTGACGCTGCGGGTTACAACTAGTATAATAATGTATCTAGTATTAAATGGGCCAGCCTGTAGTTTATATATACATAATTAAGGAGTATTTAAAATATGTCAAGTAACAAATATTTGTAGACGTACCAAATAAATTCTCGGTGGAACCAAATGACAACAATTCCATATCAATCGCAAAAAAATCACGTAAATTGGTTGGAAAATCACGGAGATATCGAGTAACATAGTCAAAAACAATTCATTCTAATTGAGAACCTGCCTTGATTTTTTGTGCATGGTAGCGGATGTTTAATTATTAGCAGCTGACGGTTGAAAATAAGTAATACACAACAAATTGAGTAATCTCCTTGAGCTAATTGAGTTCTTTCGTTGCTGGGAGGGTCGGTTAAAACTATTATGCAATTGACATCTTTCAAAACACGACCACAATGTTTGCGATTTAAGTGTCATTTTTCAATAAACACAAAAATCTCTGTCACAGCTAATCAATCGTCTTAAATAAGATTAACAATGAATAGTTGCCCAACTATCACCCCAAGTATGGACATAGTTAGCAAAGCTATCAATCTTCACGACTATAAAGCAATTGATAGGACATTAATCAAGTCCAGTTTTGGGTCGAAAGCGACGAATTCGCATAGATTTTCTTGCCCCTGTCAAAGGAATTAATTTCCCTTCGAAAATAATGCCGAGGGACAATGTTAGTTTACATAATCCTGGGTAGCCGCTTTTCGTTCGTAAAATAATTATTATTGAGGCGGGATTTGATTATTATCATTAGTTTTAATTAATTGTGAGGTGAAGTAATCAGATTTACAACTTTGTAATTGATTTTCTCGCATCGATTTTTCGCAGATCTGATTGTCAATAATGTATTTTAGATCTAGAAATCAATTTCTCAGTCAAACCAAGAATTAACTTTAATGGGACAATCCGTTTTTTTAAGAAACATTTAATATTCATTGCCAAGAACAATGCAATAACAGACAATTAGAATGTTGAAAATGGAGTTCCACTTAAGCCATTTATTATTCAGAAGATAGGTCTTATTAATTTCAACAGGACCTTTAATGCTAAAGCACTTAAACATAAATGTTTAAGTTGAAAATCCAGCACAAGCAGAAATACATTGAGCCAGTACTTCAAAATATGCTAGCGAACGAAATGAAGATGTCGCATATAAACTTACCAAAAATCAGCCACAATGGAAAAAATACACTGAACATACCGTATAAAGGAAAGGAAAGGAAAGGAAAGGAAAGGATCCCAACAACTAAGCAACAAATGCATAATTGTTAGTCGGCCTAAATAATTCAGGGCACTTTAAATATACAAAGCACCTAAAAAGCAACTAGCATAATGGAGTCTTCCGAAAGATGTTGACCCTTTGTTGAAATCTTTGAAAGGAGCCTCGCATACATCAGCCTATTTCATACTGTGTGACCCTTTTCATAATGTGCTCAAGCATTACCGTTAAACATTCTATATAAAAGTAAGGGTAGCGATGAAAGGTAAGGAAAGTTTGTGAGGCAAGATAAAATTTGTATTTTAAACGTGTATTTGAATATTAGAATTCGCGTATGTGGAAGTGGATAAGTTTTTTCGACATTTATCAAACATTTACGAAAGTATTGGATATTAATACCTGTATCAGTTTTAAAAAGCAAAATTAAACAAATGCACACATAATATATTAGGAATACCATAACAAAAATGGTTGCAAAATTGAAATTAAGCCTTTCGTCTACGGAACAGCGCGTGAAAAAGTAACATTATAAAACAAACGTATTAAAAAAACATCTACACTCTATTATTCCCGGGCTTGTAATATAGAATATATTATAAAAATATGTACATAATATATATACAATACATACATACATAATATATAATAATATATATACATATATTTATAACTGCAAGTCATCGTTACTGAAAACCAATATTAGGAAAACTTTCCCTGCAATTTATGTTGACGTGAGGGCAAATTTGCCATTTTTCTTTACCCCTTTAAAGCTGGTAGCGCTGGTATTCGCAGCTATTAGCCGTTGCAAATGTTCATGGGCGGTGGTGATCGATTTCTATCAGGCGAACCACCAGCTCATATGCTCGCTTTCAAAATAACCATGATATTTTTTCCATACTGTTTGGTGCCAAATAAAGGCATGTCTGTGTCTATACCTGTAATAGTTGAGGACCTGCGCGAAGACGCCAGGGTGGCGGTCAAAGAAGTACTCGTTGAGGACGGGGTCGTAGTTGGCGAGCGCCTCCGTCAGCCGCGACAGCCGCGTCGCGGGGATCTTCTTCAGCGTAGCTTTGTAGGTTTCGTGGCGAATGCCGCCAACGTTTAGGACCACGCGATTCTCCGCGTCCATGTTGAGGAGATTCATCTCTGGATAGGCATTGATAGTTTACGCAAACATTATAAAACAAAATACGGTGCTTGATTAATTACTTTATGATGTTTTATAACTAGCTAAGGAAAAAGCTAGTTACCGTGCACTTGGGATTTACAGGATAAAACCTACTAACCTATCTTCCTCAAGTGTCCAACTATGTTTGCATCAAAATTCATCCAAATCGGTTCAGAGTTTTAAGAGTCAAAAAGATACAGACCGATAGAAAAACAGTTGCTTTCGCATTAATAATATTAATAGAGATTTTCATTCGTATTTTTATTTATATCTTAGTTACATATCTCCACATATTCTCGTTGTATAAAAAATATAACTAGTTTTAACTAGTATAAATAACCAGATGAACTACCAAGAAATGCAATTCAAATAATATCAGCGAGAAAGCGTCTTAATTAACTTGCAAATTAGACAAAACTCGGTTGAAATTTTAATTGAAACTCATTGGCAAGCATTTCTAACGAGTGACGGTTCTCATAATCATAGTGGGATGTCATATTAGTTTGTTTGCGTGTTAGTTTATTTGAGCAGCACTATTACAATTTAACTTTTTAAACTATGTTATGATTATCCACGACGTCGTTCATACGCGTCTATTAATGTCTTATCCTTCAATCTAGATGCTTTATACATCAACTAGATGCTCATCCCGGCTCCGCTCCGATATCAACATTCTTCTTTTATCCCAAGGGAGCATTTAATCGGGATAAAAAGTATCCTATCACCCAGTCAGCTCATACCCTGTCTGTATACCAAATTTCATCAAAATCCGTTCAGTAGCTTCAGCGACTTCAGATTCACGAACAAACATCCAAGAAAATAAACTTTTACATTTATAGTATTAGTGCAATATAAATGTATACATACTTGCAACGCCTTCGGCCCTTGCAAAGAACTGATCTAGACAGCGCTACGGAGATCGGCTTTGACCTCGTCTCCACATAACCTCAAAATAGTCATTTTCTGTGCGGCACCCCGTGTACGGTGGCATTGCTGGCAGTCAACAGGTTGCTGAAAAAACACTTAATTAGTAAGATGTGAATTCGGAATATAGATCGTAATGGTTGTTCCAGAAAGTTCTGCTTTGAAAAACACAAAAATCACACAAGCACATCCTATTTGAAATTAGTTTCTGATGTAAGTAAGGAGTTCCTGACCGAACAATAAAAGGGCAATAAAAAATTTAAGTCAAAGAGTTCAAGTAAGAATTTAACTTTATTTATTAACCAAAGCAACATGTATTAATTACAATGCTTTTACAAGTGAACGAGTAAAACAAAGTAAAAAACGGTAAAGTACAACGCCACGTCAGCCGCTAGTAGTAATAGTAAATAATTTAAATTGTCTCTAAATAGAAATGTAGCCTTGACATGGCCAACTGACTGGCGATAATATCGCTTTTAACGATCGATTGCTATATAGGTCTCAAAGGCTTTGTTTCGTTGTAGGTTTCGGGTAAATTGTATTACGATTCTAAACGTAATTATTTTCTTTTACTCGACGCTTTGAAGTATATTTTAGTGGGAATAGGTTTTTGGAAGTTTTTCTTATGCTAAGGTGAGACTATTTCTAGTTGCATGGATAATATTTTTACAAAGAATATTTGAAGGCACTCTTTGACAATGTAACTTTTATTCCATTTTCTATTGTGAAACTGCACGCCTTTTTAAACCTCCTTCCAAAAAGAAGAGGGTTCTCAATCCGACTGTATTTCTTTTTTGTTTGTTACCTCATAACGTTTTACTGGGTAAACCGACTTTGACGATTGTTTTTAATTTGAAAGCTGTTACCTGCGTGTGGTTCTATTTAATTTTGGTCTAGTTCTGACAACTTATTGGCGGTTAAGTTTTTGCTTCATATAATTAATAAATTTACCTGTATTTTTGTATGTAACCCGACTCCTGTAGTCGGTTACCAAGGTTCGGTACCCACTTCAAACGGAAAAATTTAATTGAGACCTTTCACTTTTATCAAGGATTTGTGTCTACAATACAATCATTTTTAATGTATCTTATACCTGACAGGAATTGAGGGAATTAAATAATTTAATTCCTCACATTTACTCTGTAAAAGAAAGAGAGTAAGTTTCTTTAATTTGATTTAGTTGATTCTATCATTAAACCGTTTTTTTAACTATATGCATAATTTTGTTCATATTTTGTAGGAATATCGGGATAAAAAGTTGCCTATATGTCATTCCAGTTGTCCAGCTATCTACTTACCAAATTTCATTGCAATCGGTTCAGTAGTTTTTGCGTGAAAGAGCAACAAACACACACATATCCTAACAAACTTTCGCATTTATAATATTAGTAGGATAGGATATTTGGAACACCTTCCTCATCATAATGTGAGTATAATTCTTTCAAGATTCTGACCATGCGAAGTTGGAGTGTGTGGTAATTTCGCAAAGCAGTAACGCCGTGTACATGTGCTCACAAATTCCAATTCAGAGAAAACGGTTCCCATTGTGAAACAAAAGTCCACAATTTCATAGCATACCCTGTATAACATTACCTTCTGTTTACCGATGTGCCTAAATTGCAACAAAGGAACGTATTCCTCAAGGACTCTTGATAAAATAAAAATTTCGTTTGATAAAATCACGTACAAGATTTATGAAAGCGTAGGTAACATTTTTTTTTTCATTTCTCCTCTGGGAGGAACGCAGAACGTAGCACCGCTGAGGAGTGATATTTTAAGTAAATTCAGAATAATGGCAGTTTATCCGACGCCTTGTGTTAGGTATTTTTTTGTATACGAAATTATATTCCCTGGTAAGGTAAGCAAATTGATAATAATTTTCGTTGTCTCTGAGTTAAGATATATAAAGAAATAAGTGAAATAAATATATTATTAGAAACTGTAATAGAAAACTGTGATTACAGTCTCACAATGAATGTAAAGAGTTAAAATAATATAATATCATATAATAATATAAAAAGATATCATAATAATAGATTTTTTATGACTTCGGAAAAAATGAAACTTCATGTTAACAATATACAAATATGACTGTTAATTTAATATATCAAAATATGCGAGCATTTATAAACTTGTGGACGGTTTTCAGTAACAGAATTAAAATTTGTAGGACCAGTGAATAAAAGTTGAACAGGCTTCTGTTATAATTTGTTTTGGACCTTTTTACCTATACCACAAACTGTCCAATTCGAATTCATCGTCATATAGGACAATTACATAGTCATATAAAACTTAACATAAAATAAACGCCTCGTAATGTCAAACAAAAGAATTGCAATAAGACTAAACAAGACCTCATTAAAAGTACGCCAAGTTTTAAAAGTATTCAGTCAAACTTTTAGTTTGCGAAGCCTGTTTAAACAGAACATCAGCTAGTTGGTGAAGTTCAACAGAGTTTCATCCTAAAATTAATCTTGCCCAGTTTCCAAACAGTTACTAAAAAGGAGCTAGTCCTGTTGGGTTTGCATCGCTGCTGGATATTTTACCGCTTTGATGTTCGACGAAATTTCTAGAAATAGTCTATGTTAATAACGGGCAGCAGATTAAGGTAAGCGGCTGATAGAATAATGCTCTACACATCTGTTTATCTGATGATTTCTTACTCTGTTTTTGATAGTTCCCTACGGTACATTACATGTTTCATAAGACGAATGAAATCCGTTACATATATAATACAAAAAAATAAGGCATTACTTACGCACAGTTAGATTTCGATGCGAAAGGGCTTTCTGTAACATTGAAGGAAGGTCCAACGAAAAGCTGGGTTGGCTATAAAGTAAACAAGGCACCGGCCTTGACCCTTAATGGGGACTGTATAGGATTTAGGGACAAATGCGAAAACAGTATCCCCAAATATCCGAATATATGTGTGTTTGAGTATAAATGCATGGTATATTTTTACTTTTCTTTGTATGTTAAGGGAATGACCAATGATTACACGTACACTATATTTTAATGTTAACTACACAAGTCATCGTATGTACATTGCGCATAGACAACGCCACTCGCACATTTGACAGCCTGTTATGGGCGTTAATCACAAATTAAAACAGTCTATGGTTTTTTCGATAATTTAATGTCATTGAAGAGAAGGTAATGTATATCTATCTCTTGTTCCAATTCTATGATAAAGCTGCCTGGAAACAAATGCTGATTAGCGATAGGACGCTTTAATAATTGGGTGTATATTAACACATATAAATTTTCTAAATACTTTCATTTATTCGTTTTTAATACGCTTTTATTATCTATCTTATGGTTTATTTGTAACTGACTTGATTTAATTCAGACTTTGTACACATTTCAACGATCGATGACAATACAATAATTTCATTAATGAAGCGTGTTTTATATTTATGAAACGACATTTATAACACACGAAATTTAACCTTTTATCAGCGTGGTAACTTTGATGTAATCCGTTAAGTCGCGTCACGGCAAACAAAGGGAAATTGTTTCAGCCAAACAAATATGTAAACAGATAAAAATTCCACTCGCAAACAATCAAATAGTGGAAAAACTTGTTTATAAACAACGTGTTGCTGTTAAAGCTGTTAAGCAAACCGAACCATTTAACAAACATTCCGATTTAAAACAATTTCAAATTCACAACACCGGTTTTACAACTATATTGTAATGATTTGACATTTATTTTGTGGGAATTGGTTATCAGTTCATTTGATAAGTGTTATAACTATATTGAATGTTGATGATGAAATGGGAAAACAATAGAGTGGAGTCGAAGTGGGTGTTTTGTATTAAATGCTTCATTGTTAAATTGTAGTTTTATAGCATTCAAGTTTTATACTTTGTACTTGATAGAAAAAGTTCAAGCACATAAAACTGAAAAAGTAGAAGAAATTCGATTGCTGAGGCGGGATCACGGGTGGCCGTGAGACCAGGCGTCTAATGACGTGGGTTTGAATTCCGTCTCGTGATCGAGTTTTTCTATTCTTTAAAATGTATGTTCTATTTGTTTTTTACACTTGACTTTATTTATATAGTTTTCAATGTGCCTTAATTGTTGGTAAATCCAATTTAATTATTTCAATTTTTTTTCTTTTCCATTTTATTGTTAATTATTTAATCTTCCTTCAAAATTTCACGTCCATTTACCCTAAAAAAAATCTGCACCGTCATAGGTTTTTATTTTCAATTAACGGCGCTACGCGGCTGCGTTGCGAATATTTCAGAAGCCTTTTAGGCTTTTGCGACGTTAAATTTACACGAATGAATGGGCAATTGTCCATTAGGGTGAGTGATTTTGGCTACTGATCTGTGAACACACGGTATCCAAAATATATGCAACAATAACTATTATAAAATACGGAATCGCCTTCAAACTGTAAGAGCTAGACCAAATTTATGGGACCCACAATAAGATAAACAAATGAAATTATAGTCTGTCAGAGCTAGACCAAATTTATAAGGTAAAACAATAAGGTAACAAATTAAATTATAGTATTGTAACAATACTTGTTAAGTGTACAGAGTTTGAATTAAATCTGTCCGTTTAAAGTGGGCCAAAACCGAGTCCCAAGGAGTTGGTTACATATAAAATTGCAGATGAAGATAATAAAAACATGTTAAAAATACAAAGAAATACATGTAGATGATTTTTCAATTGAGTTACCTCCTCCTATGAGAAAGTTTGTTGATATGTATGTTAAAACGGAGATGCTTTATCTATACATACATCTATACATACAAAATATATTATATTATTTGTTGTGAATTAAAGCTAATCTCATAACCTTAGTTATCATCACATTGGTTTTACGTCAGAAGCTATTAAAAGGATCTTATCACGTTTCATGAGCGATGTTAATTACGGTGTTAGATTGTCAATCGTAAGAGTTAAATCTCATTTATATGCTCAAGTATGATGGAAGGTTTTTGTATCTAAATAACATATTTATAATAAAGGCATGAAAGTGTAATTTCGAAATTATATTTTATTATTAAAAAAGTAGATAACGTCGGTTTAAAGTATATTAATACGTTGCTTTAGCGGGTAGATGATACAGATCATAGCAGTTGCTGATTTAATAAATTTATTCGTTATTATAATTCACAAGCTGCACCCCGCGGTTTCACCCGCGTTAGTTCGCATGCCGTAGGAATATCGGGATAAAAAGTTGCCTATATGTTATTCCAGTTGTCCAGCTGTCTACGTACCAAATTTCATTGCAATCGGTTCAGTAGTTTTTGCGTGGAAGAGCAACAAACACACACATATTACAAACTTTCGCATTTATAATATTAGTAGGATAGGATTAGTAGGATACTTATAACAATTTATTAATCAACTTGTACTTTCACAAATTGATAAATTAACTAAGCAACGCTCAATTATATCATCCATAAACATCATTACATCAATTCACGAAGGAATTCAATTACTTTATAAATTGAGTTGTAGATATTGAATAAAAACTTTCAAAGGAATTTTCAAGTAACGCGAAGGCCGAAGCTGTTTGATGTAATAAGAATTTTTAAATACCTGCGAAACGGTAAATCCTGAAATATTGCTATGACGAAAATTGTAGGCGTATATTTTTGACGATTTAATTATTGGATGGGTTTTTAGTAGTCTTTTGTCTTTTACTACTAATACTGTTTTAATTACCTTTTGTCCCGACTCTGCGGAATATAAAATCGAAATAATAAAGCCTATATTACTTAATAATTATGTAACTTAGTGCTGGTTGACAAATTTAAGTTAAGGCTAAGCAGTTATGAGTTAACTCATTAGAAATATACAATAAATCTAATACAATTATAAGGCTACTTATAAAAAAATGGATAAACAGTTAATTGTTACAGAGGTTTCGTTGTTTATTAAAAATGTGACAGTGAAGCCAACGCATCGTGCTTCAAAAAATAAAAACGACAATATTTCTTATTACTTTATTATATTCGTACTAGCTGCACCCGGCAAACGCTGTTCTGCCTTACTCTGTTCATTTAGAGGTATGAAAAATAGATGTAAGCCGATTCTCAAACATACCCGATATGCACACAAAATTTCATAAGAATCGGTCAAGCCGTTTCGGAGGAGTATGGCAACGAAAACTGTGACACGAGAATTATATATATTAGAGATTGTATTTTTTATAGATTTTATTTTTATTTTCGTAAAACGTATCAATACAGTTTATAATATACGTTTAATCTGAAGCCTCCAGGTACATTTACGTACATTTGTGTATAAACGCAAAGTGTTTATTTTCTTCCTGCCCATCCCTAAACCAAGATATATGGGGTCAGGTTTGAAAAAGGTTGACACACACCAATTCGCGTCAACGTTACGGGATGCGCGTGCCAGGTGGGCCGAGATACGGTTGCCATGGTAACCGAATAACAACCAGATACATCAAGGAAATCTGCGGGATCGCGATGCTATATGGTACCATTATGCGGGCGTTATATACGTAATGACGTATGTGGACGTGGCCATTTTGTAGTTAAATGATGTGATTTAGAGAAAACGGAAGCAAGAACTAGCAATGAGGTCGTAAGTTTTTTGGGAAAAAAAAGATTTTAACTAGCTGCGCCCCGCGGTTTCACCCGCATAAGTCCGAATCCCGTAGGAATATCGTAATAAAAAGTTGCCTATATGTTATTCCAGTTATCCAGCTGTCTATGGACCAGATTTAATTGCAATCTGTTCAGTCGTTTTTGCGTGAAAGAGCAACAAACACATACACACATCCTTACAAACTTTCGCATGTATAATATTAGTTAGATTTACTCTTATTTCGTTCTATTTTCCTCTTATTTCGTTTCGTTTATTCTTTACGTATATATATTACTTGCAGTTCGCGGTACGTAAATAAATGGACAACTGGAAAAACATATAAGCAACTTTTTATCCCGATATTCCTACTGGATACGATCTTAAGCGAGTAAAACCGCGGGGCGCAGCTAGTTACTCTTAATTTCTTAGATCATCTGTGTTTAAGGTAAACGACGGATTACTTAAGTAAATTTGTAAGTGGAATCGGATCTCGATCGATTGGATTAGCGTTAACACCAATACAATTTGTCAAAGTTCAAGCGAAACTCACTTTAATCAGCCCTTTCGAGGTTCAAGCTTGCGCCGCTGGGGACTTGCAACTGCGTATCTTTGGAATTAGTGGATCGTGGATTTGTCATCACCCTGTATATTATGTTCTCACTTCACGGGCTTATGTGAGATTGCGAAGGATTGATTCTCGTAGTGTCTAGATTGTAATTTGTTTGAATGTGTATTGGATTGATGTGATTTATTTCAAATATTTTGAAGCTATCGTAGCAAGCGTTAATACTATTTCACTATGATATGTATCTTATTTGATATATATGATATCATATTTTAGATTTTTCTAAAGTTTAATTTATAAAAGTGTATAAAAAAATTATATCTTAATTAGTCTTAGTTAAATTTAATAAATTCTTTAGCGGTTTTTGCACTAAAAATAACAAATAGTTTAATACGAACATGGAAAAAAATAATCAGTAAGTGGTAAAACTGGCCCTTAATGTCTTATAATCTTAAAAAACAAGATGTGAAAAACAAATATCAAATGAACAAATACACACTTTATTACATTTTTCATTTGTATTTATTTTAACTAGGTAGGTACCTAAATTTATATTGATTTTTCCTCAGTGATAATAATTTAATATTAGTTAATAAACATGTTAAATTTGTAGGTATTGATTATTTCCAAAAGGAAAACATTGAGTTTCTATACCAATTAATTCTAAAACACCAATATCGTTGGTCAAAGTTCGCAAACTTCTCAGCTAACCGCTGAATTTGCGTCTTTGGGGACTTCCAACTGAACCCATACAGTTTGACCGAGATCACTGCCTAAGATAGCTTAATCTTATTTAGAGTAAATTTTGTTTTACTGCGATATTAACGAGTTTTAAATAAGTTTAAATAAGAGACACAAATTCTATTACAGACAGACGCTCGTCCCGGCTCCGCCCGGGTATCAAGATTTCTTTTTCATCCCAAGGCTGCATTTAATCGGGATAAAAGTATCCTATCACCCAAGTCAGCTCATACCCTGTCTTTATAGCAAATTTAATCGAAATCCGTTCTATAGTTTCAGCGTGATCCAAACAACAACATCCAAACATCCAAACAAACAAACTTTCACAGTTATAATATTAGTAAGTATGATAGAATGAATTACAATATATGTGGTTATATTTATTTTGTTGCTGTTCTTTAATTAATTGCGTTTATGTTTTGAGAATGGCTAGATCGATTTTGTTAGTTTTAAAACATATATCCCTATATAAATGGATTGTTCATCTCAAAAACAGTTTTTCCATTTAAAACCAGTAACCAGTTACCGAGTATTTTGTCTTCCAACAAATTCTTCAGCTTGATATTTTTTTATAGACATCGACTTTACGAACAAAAATACTTATTCTATATACTTTTTGACCAGCCAATCCCAACGGAGCATAATCAACTGCGTTTAAGGGAGAAATGCACAAAATACGCTCGCAAAGAAAATAAAATTTCCTATTTCATCAGCCTATATATATATATATATATATATATAGTGCTTATATAGTGCTCTTGCAGTGAACTTCTAAATGCGTTGTTCGCTTTTAATAAGAAAGGGATACCGAAAAGATCGACTATTGCAAAGAGGGATTTGACTGGGAAGGAAGAAGAAAAGGAACCGGGCTTCTAGCTCTCCCATGCTACTATTTAGCGCCGGTCTTCTGTGAGGGTGTGATACTTCCCCGGTGCGAGCTTCCCATATTTCAGTCAATATATGAGCAGCATCAATCACTCGAGTGATATATTTATTATTGCCACGTGGATTTCCGAACAAAATAAATCATCACAATCCATAAACAAATAAAAGAATAACGTAGGAAGTTAATAAAATCTCGTGAAAGCGCGCGCTATTTACGTTCGGTTTTTGTTTGTTTGTTTTATGTTTATATGCGGTGGATCTTTTTCATGACTAGCCTATGTCACTCATTGAAGTTGCAGCTTCCTAATGGTAAATTATTTTGAAAATCGGTCCAGTAGTTTTTGAGTTCATCCAATACCAACAAACAAATAAAAATTCAAATTCTTCCTCTTTATGATATTAGTGTAGAAGTGTTGATAAGTAAGAATTGTTCAAATGTATGTGTTATTATTGCTACTTTAAACGTATTTATACAATGTTAGATAGCTCATCCCATGAAATCGAGTACCATTCGCACAGTAATTCGAGCCGGTCTTCTGTTGTGTGGTTTCTTCTTCCACCAAAACTTTGCGATGTCCTACTTGGATTTCGGAGGTAGTTTTATCAACGTCTATTCAAAAATACAGTACACAAGTATCATGGTTGTCTGATTTTGAATTTTCTCTTCTGGATTTATAGGTAATGCACACTCGTCACCAAAAGGGCTATAAAACAATGAGTTAGGGTTGCCGCAATAAAAATGTTTAAATATATAAAAAATAAATTATAAATAAAATGTCGCTTGTTATGCAAACGGAACAAAATATGAATATGTATGGCGCGACGTCAATAAAACGTCCTCTCGTATTCAGCAAAATACAACGATTCCGCTGCGTAGGGTTGTCAATTTACACTTCTCAGTATATAAATTTTTTACCAAAATTTTATCAGTATACACACTCAGTATAATTTATAGAGGAAATGTGACTTTATTCTAACTGTACAGAAGTTTATGTGAACTTTATAAATAATAAAATGTTTAGAAGAAATAATATTTTTATAAGCGACATATGAGCGCCTCTTTAGTAGAGTGACAAACGCATGAGCGTTGAATCGAGAAGTCCTGGGTTCGATTCCCAATGGAGACTCACAAAAAAATGCCTCAGGACATAAACGGCTGATCATTAGTCCAATACGATAATCGATCTGTGAAACAGATCTATATTATTGACTTTACTTTTTGAAGTAATATAAGCTATTTTCTCATTGGTGCCAGAAAGAATTGCTTTTTATATGTAGTTAATAATACTTACAACCAAAGGATTCAGACAAACGATCAATTAACCCCAAGTCAGTCGACAACTAGTTTGACGAAATCCCGACTAAGACTTATGTCGCATCTTTCAACGCATTACAGTTCTGGAAGTCTGAATACGATACCTCCTCACCTCATGAATAATACAATAGCATTAACAATTGTTCTCCCGACTGAACAACGAACATCGACCATATCAACTATATCGACACACAGAAGTAGAAAACTATACAACCTATTTATTAAAGTTCATAGTATTTTTAGTGTTCGGTTTTATACGAGTCTTCATCCAGAAATTAAAAACATGTTACCGGATTTAAAATGTAAAACGTAGAGTGTTCGCAATGTCGGAATAAATAATATAACGAATAAACCGCCATTAACATGTGTTGTAAGATTTGTGATTTATAAATGTCACAGTTCAATTAAAAGTCGACAAAGTAGTCAGGTCTCTATCAAGTTTTTTTTATGGTATAGGCTAGCAACGAGCAGATGTGTCGCCTGGTGTAAAACGAACCACGCCACCCATAAGCACCCACTCCGCCAGGAAGTGACTGTATTGCTGTCCTCAAATAAGGATTTGGGGTTGTTTATGTAGTTGTTTATCTGTATTGATTCATTCATTGACTCATTTATTAAATTTTTATTTTTTTATTTGTACCCAAGCGGGCTCTGTCGAGTCGTCTCTCTCTTCTAGTTCCTTCTATCTATAATGATCTCATTGAGGCAGTTTTTCTGAAAACGTAAGTGGCAACCCTAGATCAACGCTTGCACAATATCCATCCCACCGTGGTCCAGTTGGCGATCTGATTCTGCACTACGGGAAAAATGTCACCATTTTTCGCTACGAGACGTGATTTGGCATTTTGCTGCTCTCAGCTTTGGGGATAGTTGGATAATTCTACGAGCCGTTGCTATGTAACGTTTTAAGATCAGGTAAATATTAGTTTAATATCCTGTATCACCATATTGCTACATATACAATAACCATTTATTATCTATTAATTTTGGCCTATTTTTGTATAATCAATAGAGTATGATTACATTTACAATGATAACATAGGCCATCAGTGTCTATCAGTAGGTGTTGCAACTGACACATATTATCTCTTTTAGTTTCATATTTATCCTCTTCTTCAACATACCAATAATAATTGCGAAGTAAATTGAATCTTACACATATCGTGTTAAAACACACATTCAACGAACTATTGATATAAAGGGCAGAATACACTCATATCAAAGACCAGATGTTCACAACATTACATAAGTGAAAAAACATCTTATCCAATCCACTTCAGTATGTACAAGCCAATAATTTATCCTCACTGTGCCATAATTCGAAATGGAACTCTATGTGATACGAATTCGGTACATTTTCCAGTGTCGTCAATGTTAAGACAGAATTCCCTTCTATAATAAACTAAACGAAGCTATTTACCAGTCGAAATGTTGATTATTATGTTATGTTCGAGGTCAGAATGTTTCTTGGATAAATGTAAAAACACAACTTTTAATTTAATGCCCTGTTTTCGAACAAATTGATGATAAATCGCTTTTCGCGCCAATTCTTGCCTCGCACAACCCTTTTATGGAATGGTCTTACTTCGTCGTTGTTCCCGGCAACTTACAATCCGGATAAATTCAAAAAAAATATCTACCTCTTCCTTAAAAGGCCGGCAACACCTTCACAGGGACTCTTGTGAGGGTCATGGGCAGTGGTGATCGCTCGATAATGGGCGCACCACTTGTTCGTTTGTCCGCTTTCTTTTATAAAAAAAAAAAAAAATAAATTGAATAAAAATATGATAGATTATGTGCCAAATAAAATTTATTTTTCCGCAGTATTGTAAATAATAGTTTTATTCACTTTCAAAGTCTATGTAATCCTCGCAAGCGAATTAATTAATATACTATTTATTGATTTTCCAATAATAGTTATTTAATCAATTATTTTATAGTTAATGAAGGAATTATATATTTATTGTTATATTCAATATTTAGACTAGTTTGAGATAAGGTTAAAAATAGTGCTTACACTGACTACAATCAATCTCCATACAAAATTTTATAGAAATCCGATGAGCAGCTTTAGAGTGAAAGAGAACTAAACATCCATACATCTATACAAAACTTTCCAGTTTATAGTTGTTGCAGGATTTGATATTGGAGTAGTCTTTATGCTAGAAGTAATAAGGTGTGCTATCGGGACAATGAATGAAGAGAAAATAAGTATTGGATTGTTTCAGTACAAATTGAATTTCGTACCACATCTTCGCATATGACACTAGCATATTACAACAGAAAAATAAGATATTAAACTGAATGAAATATTATGGTTCTGTGCTAGAATAAGCATTGTAATTTCTGCTTAAAGAAACTTTATATTTTCTGTATTTTGTTCTCAATACTGGATAAAACATGCGGATGTTTCTATTTGTAATATTATAACGTGTGTAATAAACTTTAAAACCGCTCAAAAGCGAAAAATAAATTACTATAAGCGCTACCCACTCATCTATGTCTGTTATCTATCTATCTATTTGAAGTCCGAGAAGTTATACTCTTTCTTTCTTTGAGGTAACAGACCAAAAATACAGTCGAATTCAGAACTTCTTTATGCTTTGAAGTCGGTTAAAACGACTAAATTAAAATGGATAAGAAATAAACATGCGTGCAATTATTAAAACATATTAAATAGGGTTCATTAAAAACAATGAGTAAGTTTAAAACCGACTTTTTAATGGTTACTGGTTACTCAATTCATTTCATTTTACCTAGATTTATGACGAAACTTCTAATATTGAATAAAATTCATCAGTTCTACTATAAAGAATTTAATTTGATCTCATACTCTAGCAAAGTTAATACATCGCAGGTAAGTTTCCGAACTTCGTACAACTTGCAGTTATTTGCAGAGATTTCCTGTTCCCATCAAGTCAAATTATACTTTATTTTGTTTGTAATAAGATTGGAATTAAACAAGTTTCTGCGGTGACGAAGTTCCCTTGTGTTTCGTGTTGAGAAGTGTCTGCACGCAGTACTTGGGTTATAGAAGTTCGATGTAAAATAATAAAAAAAACCTTTCGTTATAACTTCAATATTTGTATAGAATATATCTAAGCTTTAAAACTGACGTTTTATACATATCGTCATCAAAATTGAAATTAATGTTTTCGATTTGACATTGTATTCCTACAATTTATGACTTCTGTAAAAAATACCTCCATTTTTTGTATCAATGCGAGCGTTATTAAAAAGATGAAAGAAAGAATAACAAATAAATAAATTTAATTTAATTTAATTTTTTATTACACAATAAAAGATAATATGACCTGCAGACCTACACTAAGGAAACTTGTATCGTAGGCTTGCAACCCTTCCTGATATCAAAAATAGCAAGTACAATTTAAATTAAAATAGCAATTGATATTATTACACACAATACATAAAAATTTTATTTTGTTTATAAAATATAACAATCACGACTTTTACATTTAAACTATTGCAAAATTCATTTCATATTTATATTTTACATTTTTTGTAAGTTTTAGAGCAATAGACATGCCAAACGCCTTTAAAATGTTTACATGTGTGTGTGTGTGTTTGGGTGTGTGTGTGTGTGTGTGTGTGTGTGTGTGTGTATGTGTGCGTGTGTGTGCGTGCGTGCGTGTGTGTGTGTTATGCATGGATGATGTAGAACGTTGATGAGCATTGTGAAGCGAATTTGTATTCAATGTATAACCTGGAGAAGTTGCTCAATACCTTCATAATCAAAATCCATCACCCAGTGTCGAATTGCAGTATTCATTTCTCTTAGCGACAAAGATGGAAGAGCCTCAATGTCATTGGCAATTTTGTTATAAATGTAGGGACCGAGTTACTGTCGTTGCTAAGGCATAATCGACGATTAATACATACAACTTATAAGGTTAAAAAACCATTTATTAACCCTGTTGCAACGAGTGATATGACGTGATTTGTAAAAAAAATTGCCCAACTTCAATAATTTTGCATAAATAGGCAAACCAATTCAACAGGCTAAGAACACCACAGAATAGAGATTTCTGCTACTCCTTTACAGAAAGTTCATCTGAATTGTCCATAAAGCAAAAACGACCAGTAAAACATGTTCAACGTATCTACCCCATTCTCTTCAACACGAGTCCATCCATCCATTTAAACATACTCCTAAATTTTCTAGGAAAAAATCATGAAAAAATCGTTCCAATCTACATTGCAATACCATAACCCATCTTCTTCCTTACTTCATTACTAAGATTTATGTGCAAGTAATTTTTTTCTTTATACATTCTCTCTCGTTCCTTATGCAAACAATACAGTTCGTTTGATTCAGTTTCACGACGCAACTGAGCTATTTTATATTACGATTTTTGTATGTAGGAGACTAGATAGTGATACTATATTATACCGCGGTGAAATATCTCTTTCACGCGGGAATATTCTTTGTCTACCTGTGCGAAGTCGCGTGTAGCAGCTAACACAATAACTCCTGCAAAGATTGACTAGCAGTCCGTCTCTTATTGCGTCATCCACTCAACTGGACGCTTTAGCTGAGCGTTCACGGAACAAGCCTTTTATATTCGCTTCAGTAAATAGAGCGTTTCTACCAAATCGTGCCTTTATTGAATTATATTGTACTCATATTTCGGACTCGAAATTAAATTTAATATCCCGTTCGAGTGGCGGCTCTTTATCACCGTTAATCGTTCTGTTATCGTGGTTGCTTTTTTAACCGACTTCATAAATGGGTTTCGATTCGGCTGTATATGTTCTTGAGTTCTTATTATTTGAACTGGTTTAGATGATTGTTTTGTTTTATTTGAATGCTGGTACCTATTCCTCGTGTGATCCTATTTAAATTTGATCTAATTCTGACAATTTGAATATAATTAAGATTTTTGTTGAAAGTAATTTTGTTAGGATACCCAAGGTAGGATTTGTGGTGCCTCCTAAACTTCATTCAATAAATTCATATATGTTTAATATCCAATCATTGATTATGTAATTACCAATATTTCGAGGTAAGAGTGGCCTCTGCCTAGACAGGCATACTGTAGCAGTCTATTAAAGGGTTTCATAGAATCCATTACTTGGTACCACCAGATTAAGTTGCAGTCAAAGCGAAATTACGACGATTCTTTGTACTTTCATCGTCCTCAGGCCATATTCTCACTGCAGGGACACGGACCAATTATGAGAATGAAGGCTATAATCCACCACGCTGGCCAAGTGCAGGTTGGCAGATGTCACACGTCGCCGAACTTTTGATTCTTGGACATGCCACTTTTTTCACTTTGTATTACTTCACTGTTTCTGTGCAAAAATTTGAAAAATCATTTTATTTCTGGGACACTCTCCCGGTCTCGATTTTAAGTCCGACGTCCTCACCACTGAGCCACCACTGCATACAAGTACTCTGTTATTTGTTAATTTTTTATAACACATCTTTAACTTCCTACACAACAATACAGACTAGACAATTAATCTGTTGTCTTTTATAACAATATCGTTCTAATCGCCCCAAATAATGAAATTTAGTTATGACTTGTGAAATCATTCAATATCCTTTCATAAGAAAAGATCTTAAGCCCGGAATCTAAGAAACAAACGTAACGTAAAGAAAAGGCAAGAATAACCAACAAACCAACTAAATGTTGTTGACGTTTCTGAGAACAACATGTGATTCCTTAATAATATTAATTTAACGTATGAACATATGTCTACCCTCGTCAGTGTCTTAAAAGTTTTCTCTGACACATCATAATGTTTGTTTAGGTTTCATTTCAGCGTGTTTATTTAATCTAATATTAAGAAACATGATAACTTTTCGGACTCAATTAGACGTGAAACATATTTGTTTTTACATGGAAGTTGTATATTTTATATGATCAAATGTAATTTTAGACTTAGTAACTAAAAACTAGTCTGTAACCGTTTAAATACAAAATAAATTTACAAAGGCATATTTTTCGCTGAAAAGACTTTACGTAGAATGTGAAATGTTTCTATAGAAGATTATAATGCAGAGATAGAATATGAAGAATATAATCTTTGTGTCTATCTTTTCAGTAATATTGATTTGAAGACATTTTTATTCTTAGATAGAGATCATAGCATTGTTTGGCACAATTTATCTGCGTAACTGTTTTTATTTATTCAGAAATGATTTTTCAGAATTTTTCCAACTTCTAGCATTGATCTAGGTGTAGCTCAATGCCTTTTGTTACAACTAGTTGTTACTTGGGAAAGACGTTCAATAGCTAGACTAGGAAGTAAGGATTACCATTCTATTAAAAAATCGCTGTGGCTCTATAATGTGCTTCCCGCTTTTAATGGGAAAAGAATAAGCAAAGAATTGACAATGGAAATAAAAGAATAGACTGGATGGGATGAGGAAAATAATACATCAGGTTCCTCCTCTCAGCAAACGAAACACATAGAATGGTACTATTTCACGTCGATCATTTGTGAAGGTGTGGTATCTTCCCGGGTAGGTCTGGCTCAACTGATGCCGCAGCGAGCACTCCTATACTCAAAACAATTTTGTAGTCAGTTTCATCAAAATAACCCCAACATAATCCAGCGCAATGAGCGCGTAAAGTGCTTTATTTATGGCCACTTAACCTTAAGGGATTATGGTATCGAATATAATTTTCGTCGGTAACGTTCGAGTAATGTGATTATGAAACCATTAGACGATGACCAAGTGGTTGATTGTAGGGTAATGCTTTGTGAAACCAGACCTATTCCTTATCTAAGTGGTAATCTAGATATTGGCTGGCGAATGTTTAATTTCTAATGAAAGAGACTTATCAAGGTTGTCTGTAATTCAAATGCTTTTCAGCAGATTAAATTTATTTATGGATCAAATCTATTAGTTATAACAGTGATCCGCTCTTGCTAACTTATTTTCATGGACTGGAACTTCAGACTGCTTAATAAATAAAAAATTATAAATAGAAGCTGATATCAAGGTACTGGTAATCTTATATTGCGAGAGAAATCTTGTAACAAATCGAATATCCTTCCCTCTGCCAAAAGAGACGATGGTTTATTCATGCCGATTTAAATAACCATAATCTTAGTACAATTTCACCCCTAAATACATAAATAACAAAAAGGCCATTACGTTTATTGAGGCGTGTTTAGTATTAGCGCCACATCTGGAACCTGTTGCCGCTGGCAACCGTCCCAATGTCCCATTACTTAATTCTTTAGAATTTAGTTATCTGTTAAACTAGGTACCATATTATACGTCTGAATTCATTTTATGTTAATTCATTGCTGTGCTGTGTTGGGTCGCTTTCATGTTGCGTCTGTAAATACATTTCTTATTGACTTCTCTTTCTTTTGAGGATTCTTTCATTTTCAATAGCTGTTACTTGTCATGCAATTCTATTTTAATTTGTTATAGTTCTGACAGAAGAAGAAGTTTTCAAGACGGTTTAGTGTTTTTGCTAAAAATAATTAGGTAAATTACATTAAAATTTTGCGCGCTTCTTTATGGTGTATAAATTGGACTTTGTTTTATATTATAAGTGTAAGGACGTTTCGTGTATATTTTTTTAAACCATCTTCGAAAAAAAGAGAACCTTCTAAATTCGACTGTATTTTTTGTGTTTTTACTTCAGCTATTGTGAAAGAATTTTGATGATACGTTTTTATTTGAAAACTGGTCTGTTGTTTAACTTAAGAAATCAATTGCATTAGCCATTTGGAACATAATAAAGATGCAAAAATTTATATGAGGAACGACTATCTACCGAACTCAAGTCAGTGGCGTAAAGCTAATAATGTATACTAATAATAAAAGTTCCGGGACAAAACGCTTGTATAATAAATATAATAAGATATTATTGAAGTGACGCAGGCTTTAATTTCTACAAATATAATTGTACTAATTAAATAGTTTAATAAAGATTTATTATTATCGCTATTGTTATTTATTAATAAACCTTCCACACGTCTGTAACAGATTATAAGAGCATGCTCACCGTTCAGGCATAAAAAAACAGCTATACAACCGATTTCAAATAAAAATGATATTACTACAGATTCTTATTCATAAATTCAATATTAAATTAACGCATATAACAGTGGGCGATATGTTTGCTTAATAATTCCGATCGTGATTACTTTGGCGAAAGCTCCGTATGCCAAGGTTAGCAGAATTATTATAAACACTTCACATAATCAGCCAATATAAATTAACTATTCTTAGCTGGGTGAAAATTAACTGAGATGCTAAATGATTTATTGAGCGTTTAATGTTATATTCTTATAAATACTGATGTTGTATCAAAGGGATTTATGTATATATCTAACGATGGAGGTTTGCATCGAGTAAATGGGAAAAGGGAAGGGGATTGTTATTTGGTCTCATTTTAGATTGGAGTGGTACCTCTAAAAATGAAACACGAACAATCATAATGAGCAGTATATTTTAAGAAGATTAGCTCTTCTCTGAGTTAGTGAAGAAAATCGTGATTAAACACACATTATCAGGTTAAACAAAACAGATATTGCTAGCACATATACAAATTTTAATCCTAGATTCATTCCGATGAATAAAAATAATTTGAATGATATTTTCGGAATCGTATTCCATTATAACCAGAGTCACATGTATTATTATTTCCAGTCTCTCTCCTAAATATGACATTAAAAATATCACGAAATAAAATATATCTGCGAATCTCTGCATTACGGTACCAAATTGCTTTTATATTTCAATATTCTTTCATAAAATTCAAGCCTAAAATTGAACATATTTTCTCCAAGCAAATCTCTGGATACAATGGAATAAAACTCGAATCGAGGTTATCGTACGGAAATATGGTATAAACCAAGTTATAGAGTGAGTAGGGCTGATGGAACACTTTCCAACTCCAGCCATTTACACCCACTTTCTATGTGAGATTCGACGGAGTTATAGTAAAGTTTTATTCGGTAAATAATAAGGAAACATTCCAAGGCACAACTTTAGTTAAAATATTTTGTGTTAGAGCACTCGCGATGGAAGCATTGGTGATGCTACTCTTAGAGGCTTTTTAGTTATCATTCATCACAATTTAACTCGCAGCATTGTCATATGTCGATAAATAACCCATCATATTGAATGTCTATACCACAATTAGCTGATTTCACATCAAATAGATTATAATTTACCGAGAAATAAAACATTTACTTGTACGCCGTATGCTTCAGATGACAAATTGTCTACAAACCTTAATCTATATGGACCACAAATCCATGAAATATCGTATGCGTATTGTCAAAACAGATGTGCGAAAGCATTCATCAAAGTGGAGTTAACGCCTCCACTCCGCATGTTGAGGGTGCAGTGAGCGGTGCGGGCGCATGCTTGAATTGGGTCATCTCTCTTATCCCAATACAGCAGAAGCACGCTTGGCTTTTGTTATTAGCATAATGTGGTGAAACTACTCGACAGTGTAGCTTACATTGTAGAGTACTTTGTGAATAGTTTTATGCTGTCTGAGCCATTAATGTGGCTCCTTAAAAATTGCATTATTGGATCTATACTGATGAATTCCTCGACAGATATCTATTCTGCGAATTACGTCATCAGTAGTATGAAGGTACTGGAACATTTCTCTTTAACCTTCTGTGGATGTAATTAAGGTTTCAAGCAATACCTGTAGATCGCTACAAAACTGATTGATCTATAAACACACAGCCCAAACTACTAGATTATCGGGCTCAAAATTTATGCAGATAGCCGCTATTATGTAGGCATCCGCTAAGAAAGGATTAAATCTCTACCCCCAAAGGATAATAATAGGGGATGAAAGTTTGTACCATGAAAATTTATTTTGGCCACTCGGACGAAATTGCGGGCAACAGTTTTAGATAATAATAAAGTCTAAGTTGATATATATTTCCAGCAAGTTATCTTTGTTAACTACTCCTTTCTAGTTGATCGAATTTCGAACGACACCTGATGAGACTTTGAACAAACCCTATTCGGTTTCTGATACACTTCAAAATAGTTGATATTTATAAAGTAAATTGGAGCTTAGAATTATCTCATTAATAACAAAAGACTTGTTGTTGTGCTTATCTTTTCTGACTATCTTATTGAAGATTAGCATTGCTTGTTTTATGTTCATAATTTAAAAGAATCTGTGACATTTTCTTTCTTATATATTATAAATATCAGGAATTTGTTTCACACATAAAAATATATAAAATAGACTAGTGGATAATGTAAAAAATTACTCATTTCGTATAAAACTATCATTAATAATTCAGTGCTGTAGAATTTTTAACAACTAGATACAGTCTCCTAAGAGGAGGGAACTATATTACCCTTCGAACGACTTACGACTTTCAAGACTAACGTTTCGCCCCATCCTCGCCCGTAGTACATTTATATTCCATATCACAATGAAGATGCAACTTTCTAATGGTGAAAGACATTTTGTAGTCAGTCCAGCAGTTTTGTGTAAAAAATTTACAAATATAGATACAAAAACCCAACTGTATCCTCGTTTTATTGCTGGTTTAGATAATATATCATGCACGATGAAGTACATGCTCATTTGTTTCGGTGAATGCACTGCGGCTGAAGCTAAATTAATATTATTTTGTGATGAAAATTCATAAAGTTATCGGAGGTAATTAATTCATTAGTATAATATGTTAATTTTAGGTAGCCTTTAATCATGTATATATATTATTCAACGATATTGGCTGTATTAACTGTTTTATACAATGTTTTATGAATCTAAATTCAGGTATTATGTAGCTTCATCTTCAGAGTAATATATATTTAAACATAAGGAATTAAGGTGCATTTTTATGTAACATTACACACTTGCAGGCAGCGTGGTAGTACTATCTTATTAAAGTTTCACACAAACGTGTGGGAAAAGGACACGTTTTCCGTTTAGGGTAGGGGGTATTATTTATGGAGAAGGGCGTAAAAACCCGGTACAGGTAAAACCCACCCAGGAAGAAAATACGTTCCCAACTAGTTGTTAAAGGTAATTGCATAGTATCAATGTGAAAATAATCGATACATATATAGAGACTAGCAATTGTCCGCGGCTTTGCACCCTCTAAATTCTAAGTATAGAAAGAACATATGATATGTGTCATTATACATAGAAACTTTCCTCTTGAATCACTCTATCAATTAAAAAAATCCCCATCAACATACGTTGCGTAGTTTTAAAGATTTAAGCATACATAGATATAGGGACAGAGAAAGCGGCTTTGTTTTATTAGTCGCTAGAATGGTTCTTATCGAGAGAAATAACGTACCACGGGCGAAGCTGGGGCGAACCACTCCTGTAACATGTTTGTACAATACCTATAAATGTTTTTTATTTAATTAAAATGGTTCACACTGCAATGGCAAATGAAAATTTATAGATTTGCAATTATTAATAATGCGTAATATATTAAATAACATATTACGCATAATATATTAAATTAAAACGCTAACCAATAAGTATATTCAAAACAAATTAATAGTCATGTGTCATTAAATTTTAATGACATTAAAATTTTTCTTTTAATCAAGAAAATAAAATATTTAATTAAAAGATTAATAGTTGATCGTGTATGTACCAAAAAACCCCCGAAACTAACGCAGCATTTTAGAAACACTTCCACCAGTAGATATAGATATGTTGGTTACAGAGGCCAAAT
The DNA here is from genome assembly GCF_012273895.1 of Zerene cesonia. Taxonomy (NCBI): domain Eukaryota; kingdom Metazoa; phylum Arthropoda; class Insecta; order Lepidoptera; family Pieridae; genus Zerene; species Zerene cesonia. The sequence continues at coordinate 7,999,410 of NC_052106.1, read as the reverse complement.
AACTTTTCTTATTTCCGGTCAATCCGGAAGGGGCAAGTGGCTAGTAATATAGAAAGCTAGTCATCGTTCATCGTTTTACTGATGAACTATACTAGAGAAAATAATGTATTAAGTATAGTGAATTAAAATTATTGAAATAATATTAAATGACTCAATGCGCGAAACAGGCGCGGTGAGGATAAAATAGCCCAACAATCTACTGAATCAAGCAATAGGAACCTATATGACTATGACCCTTTTTGACCGCCTCGTTGGTATAGTGATTAAAGCTTGAGTGTAGAACCTGGATCCTGGGTTAAATTGGTGGGGACTTACAAAACAAATGTTTCGATCAGGCAGGAAACAGAAAGCTGATTTTCCTTACCCTTCCCAGAACAAAGAAAATCTATCAGTTTCATCTTAAAAACGGCTATATATCATCAGCTCCATATCCCACTAGGAGACACGGGACTTCTCTTTTACGATTATGTTTCTTAGTGGCCCGTAACCCGTTCAAAATAATGTCTTTACTCTATACAATGAAACTATATTATCACGATTCAAAAGTGCTTCTAAAATTATGTCTAATCGAATAAATAAATGTTTGAGCTCATTCAATAAAACAAACCTTTAGCTTTATATTATTAAAATATCCAAAAATAATACTAAACTCAGTATCAGGTATTGTGGTATATACGCAATACAATGTCAGTCTAAGCTAGCCTTCAATTAATCCTGAATGCGAAAACAAAGCTATTCTTAGCACAGAACCTCACCCTTTTACGAAGATTGACGTTCTTGCGTGACCGCTCAACGTGGAATAAGGTTGCGTGATGGTTCTGCACCTTTACATACATATTTATATGTTCAAATTTCCCTATGATCTTGTACGGATACGAGGTTTGTATACACATTGGGAGCTGCATTTTGTAAATAATATGCTGCTATAAGTAATCGTGTATTAATAGGATGAATAGATAGTATGTTATCACCAGTCGAGTTTAGAATGTTCTCGGGCGACTTCTTCGGGCCTTTTCTTCGATCTTTTCAACAAATTTTAAATTTGAAACACTTTTTGTTTGTAATGGAATACAGTTGTTTATTGTCTAAGCATGACTTGACTTTAATACCTAGTCTCAATAATATTGTGCAATTTATTTTTATTTTATATTGGACGATAAATGGAGCACCCTTTGTATGACACACAGATAACGTTTTGACACGGCCTACTTGCTGGAAAATAATAACTTTTAAAGGCTTTGTCGCAAGCAAGATGGGGAATGGCATCTATATCCGGAGATAAATATACTAACACCGTATTGTAAAGCTTTTTTGAATACATTTCACATCCAATATTTTATACAGGCTGTTTATTTTTGGAATGAAAACTATCACATCGGGACATTGTTGAAAATTTTTTTTTCTTTGCATTGAAAACGTGAATTATATTAAGTCAATGATAATTTGATATATAACGTACATTTATATCTTAATGCATATACTCGAATCACAGGGCGAAAAGCGAAGCGTGTTCGTCTTTTGCTTCCCTATCCGCCATTCCCTAAAACATACTACCACAAGCGAACAAAATAACTACACTACACAGTCGCGAGATTCAGTCATTTTTAAACGTATATGAAAAAGCAACGTCTAAATATTTTCGTAACAATACACAATATCGAATAAATATCTCATACATTGGTAACACCTATGTACTCAACTTGTATGCGATATTCATCTCTATTCCCATAGCAATAAGGATTACATCAGCGTCTAGTTTAATAGGATTAAGATGGAATCGGATTTCCTCAACCAAGCTACCTTATTGGCTACAGATAAGATTATGGATCTTTATGTGACAGATATCGAGATGCAGTTGGGAGATATCAAATTTGTACTGGTTAAATTCTATTGCAAATTCGAAACGACTTTTGAACTAACTTCCTTAGTGGTACACTATTAAAACTCCTATTCACTACAGGAAAGAGGAGTTATTAAGGTGCCAATGTCATTTATTTTTATCATATGGAAGGGAACTTTATTAAAATCTAGCTACGAATCGCGGATTACGTACTTTTGATACCAGTTATATTGTTATTGTTATATATCTATTATTATCATATCTATTATCTATGTTTATTTGTATGCATGTACGTATTGTTCATATATAAGGAGCAGATTGTTTGAGGGTAGGGAAAGGGATACGGCCTCCGTCTCCACAACTCATCGAGCGATTCATCATATAAACGACCCATATTAGGAATCACTGATTCAACCCGGGCGAAGTTTGAACAAAACTAGTTGCATATTAATTAATTAATGTTATCACCTGCGCCATATGCTGGCCTTTGTTATCATGCTAACCAAACATAATCCAACGTAGTACCTTCTTCTATATGTATTATCAGTGAAACATACCATATCTCGGCAGTATATTACGTGAAAAGGTCACTTTGTTATCCGCTTATCCGATGAGCTTGGGAGGGCTATTCTATTAAATTTTATCGATATTGTGATAGTAGTTTAACAAAGGTTGATTTTCGTCTTGTCTGAATGTGTAATCGGATGTTTGTTGATACTTCTCTGAAAGTGCTTTCCGAACAGCTAGCAATCCGTGTATATCGAGAAAGGATACAGAAGGGAATGGAGAAGGGATGTAAATAGTTTTTGTTTAATTAATACTTTTGATTGAATTGAACTGAATTATAATTATTACTGTTCAAAATGCAACTACAAAAAGAGATATTAAAAGACGATTAAATTAAATCAAGTAAGTATTTAAATAAAAAGGAATTAAAAAACAGTTACAGTTAAGTAATTGATATATTCATCTTACTTAGTATAATAATTAATATACAATGTAACTGTCACTTTTCTTATTAATTCATAATATGAAAAAGCAAGGTTCTACCAGACTCAGACTGTACCTAATGAATTACCTACATTTAAGTGCGAACAATTGACTCTATAATTATGTTAAATAACAAACTAAACAGTATTTTTAGTCTTAACAGTCTATTGCCAAAACTAGATCAAATTTAAGTGTGACAGCGGGCAGCATCCGCTTTCAAATCAGAAAAGAATCATTAAACTTCACCATGCTCATTCAAAAATCCACCTAGTAAAAAGTTATGAGGTAAAAAATAAACACTACAGTCAAATTGGTACATCCTCCTTTTGTGAAGTCGGTGAAAAACACAAGAAATCTATGTTAGATTCAACACATTTACATATATATGAATATGCGAGTTTTAGATATATCTCACGTATACAGAGAAAAGGAACAATAAGGGAGATTGGAAGTTTAAATAAATCTTCTTAATATATATAAATCTCGTGTCACAATGTTTGTCCTCAATGGACTCCTAAACCACTTAACCGATTATAATAAAATTCGCACACCATGTGCAGTTCGATCCAACTTGAGAGATAGGATAGTTTATATTATTTCAATTACGATAAATGACTACCCGGGCGGAGCCGGGGCGTGCAGCTAGTCTTTTATAAAAGTACAAACTACATATAAGCAATTTATTAATTACAAAAACTATGCCAATATTCATGAGTGTATATACTCGCAAGGTGCTTGTAAAGAATTAAGGAGAGAGCCAATTCCGAAGGCCAGTTCAAGATATTATAGAACACATGAAAGCGAGTGGCCAGCCAAGATGCACTTAATGTCTTAAGTCCCACTAGCTTCGAGTGTAAGCCTAATAGCTCAATATAAGACTTTTTGAACAGAGATATTTAATAGGGTTTTGTGTAGATATATTTTTAAGACTGATCAATGGGGACACCTGAAAGAAAAGTTTATTTGCATACGTTTTTTTTTTGTTTTATTTATATTATTTATAACATTATTGTAAAACCTCAGCATACATAAAATAACGGCCTATAGATAAAAAGCAAGATAGCTTTCAGGCTTTATTTTTTTTTTATACATTTTGATGTAATGTAAAAATATACTTAATAGAATACTACCTAATAGAAATCATGTTGTTGTTGAATCTATGAGATTTCAAATATTTTTTTGGAAATTACATAAATATAATTCGCATACATTTAGCATATCTTATTATTATTACGTAGATGGAATGGAAGCATATGTGCAAAATTAATTAATAATTGTTCGATGTAATAATGATGAAATTGAATAAATACATTTAATTTGTTTATATTTGCACGCTCAAATTGCGAAATGCTCCTAGATAATGTTAACACAACATTTTACTCAAATTTGAAGCATTGTTAACTAAATGTGTAATTACATTTCGAAAATTATTTGAAATTTAACACAAACTATTTGTTTTGCATGTATGGATCCATGTGAGAATCACTACATATAAAACAAAGTCGCTTTCTCCGACCCTATGTCCCTATGTATGCTTAAATCTTAAAAACTACGCAATGGTATTGTGAAAGAAATTTTTTTAATAGATAGAGTAACTCAAGAGGAAGGTTTATATGTATAATAACATTAGATATGTGTAATAATATTAAACTACTCCGTATATAACGCGTGCAAAGCCGCGGGAAGAGCCATGAATAAGATTAAGAAGGAAAGAAAGAAAAAACACTTTGTATTAAAAAGATTTTATATTAAAGAAAACCTTAAATTGAAGTATCAAATGGTTATCCACTCAGTGATAAGAGAGTGGAAGCAACATAGATTCTCCATAGATTTTCTATGGACATTACATTGATCTCCTGACAGCTACATAATATATAAAAGATTATTTTTTTATATTTCAACTAGCTGTTGCCTACGGCTTCGCTAGCTGTACATAATATATAGCCTATGTCACTCAGTGAAGTTGAGGGAAAAAGTTTCAAACACACAGAATATTTTCTTTTTCCTTATAATATAAGTGTAGATATAGAACTACAGTCTTGGCAAAAGTCTTATCACCTTTTTCCTGATGCCTATAAGATTACCGATACTAACCACATAGAATCAAAGAGGAAACTTCTAGAAAAAAAACTTTATTATCCGTACACACGTTGTATGTGTTTCCCCCATACCCCACAAAGGTTAAGGGGACTTTACTATATCCAGAAAATCTAACCTCACCTCATCACTATCTGTTAGATAAAATCCTATCTATAGGTAAAGGGTTGTCGATAGAATTTTATGGCACTGCGTTAAAGCGATTCGGGTCGGGTCAAATTATTGGTGAGATATTGGAAAGATCTTTTATGTTCCTTCATAACGGGTACATGGTCCTAATAACGGAACATAACCCTTATATTGGTGCCTTATAGCTCAAATAATTGAGTGGCACTCAAAATGGTAAATTTATCAAAAATGGCTCATCATCTTAAATCGCTATTAAGAGCTTTAGCCATGATATGATGTAAATTCATTGTTAAATAATTAAGCTCCAAAAAATAATACTCATATTGTAAATGATTATAATTGCATATTGCTAATGACGCCATTTTATCCCAAATAAACGTGATGATCAACTCTTATGCAGTAAACAAACAGACTGTTAAATACGGTTAAGTATATTCTTAATAAATATTGATAAATATTTTTCATGAGTCAAATGCTACAACGCAAAACTCATTAAAATCGGTTCAAACCTTCTTGAGTTGTAAGTGGTGTAACTAACGAGGCTTTTATATGTATAGATATAAAGATGTATCATACACGGAAAACAATGTTCATCACACAATATTTTAAGCCGTGGGATTCGAACCCACACCTTTTGGCGCATTGCCCAAGTCGCAATCCACTGCAAAGATTGGCCTATAATTTACTTCATCTAGTAATATCCACAGAGTAACAGCGTCATTAAATCACAGTCTATTCATAGAGATAACACAGATAATACGAAGTATAAATATTTTTTCTGTAACCGAAGTGGAAAGCGCGGAGTACCAATTGCTATTCTAAAAACACAACTCAAAACGCCTCCCACTAAATAGCACCGAGATATATACGAATGTGTGCGTTAAAATAAATAAATATATTATCATCAAACACCATTAACTGGGATTGGCGCTGACCAATCGAGCTGTGTAAACAAAAATAACCTCAAGTATCCAGTTAAAGTAAATATTTATTGGACGTCGTAAATACGGACGAGTACGTAAACTGCGTTGTTCTGGAAAATGGCTATTACCTATGTCTCCTATGCTTATAATAATATGCTTTTATTCTAGCTTCAAATCTCACAGTACAAGCAAAAATAGCATGATATTTTTTATGATAAGGATGGCAAGCTTTGTGTAAACGCATTCGCTAAAACTTAGAAAATATTTAACTAAATACAACCGTGGTATAATTTTACACAAGACATTTTTTCACATAATGAATAGATACCTAATAGAAAATACAAAAACATAGTGAGACCAGACTAAAAAAATGTTCACATAAAATGAGAACAAGGAGCTCGTGTCTCGAAATTGTAAAAGGAAATAAAAAATGAGTGTGTCTCATTAAAAGAAGAGAAAGACAGCAGCAACAAAACGACAACGAGGAGCACAGATGGCTGACAGCAAGTGAATGATGCGGACAGTTAGTTAAAAAGTTAGGACTTTTAAACAATTTATTATATATATTTTTAATATACATATATTTTTAGGATGCTATTTGTCCTTACATTTTAGACGAATGTAGTCTGACACAATAATACAATTCGAACAATTCTCATGATGACAACTCAATTTTTATTGGCCCGTATTATGGTAGAATATATAACCAAAAATAGAAACATAAGCTCTGAAGTAATAAATTCCACTCAAGAAACACGTGTAATAACCATAATTTTACGAATTTCATCACCTGCCCCAAACTTGATAGAAACAAACTTGCAATAAACCATTTACGATCACAGGAAATTCGCCTCAAAATTGGAGACCACGACAAAATGACAGCTCGCTTTGAAGTTAGTCGCAAAATAAAACCACCCAACTCAGTTCGACTCTCAGATAATTCTATTTGCTGGAAATATAAACACGCCACGTCATAGAGACAGCGTGTGTACGTAACTTAATTAAATGTAGCTAGAATCATTAAATTTTGAACGTAAGCAATTTCCAACCCAGAGCCCTTACGTTGAAAACAGCTCTCGTGCAATAATTATGCAAATGTGTTAGGGTCGTAGGGTTAAGATTTATTGTGCATGGTTCTATTTAGCATCGTGAGTTTTATTTTTAGAAATTTTGAAGTGGAGAGTCTAATTAGCCTTCATTACAAAGTGAAGAGAGTTTATTTAAGCCTAAAAATGAGTAAGATAAGCGATTGAGCTTTGTACATGCGTGTATGTGTGTGTGATCTACGAGTATGTCTAAAATTTAGTTATTTAAAACGACCTCATTCTGCTGGTCGTAGAATTCAGGGTGCAGGGTGCAAAAGGAAAATCATGTATTGATCCGCAAAATTCAATTATTGAACAGATTGATTGAAAAAACAGATTTAAACATGGTGTAGAAGACCTGCGTGATATATAAGCAATTGACGTACTTCTATTTCACTCCAAAAGGAAGTAAGGGATAAGGAAAGGAATATGGAAGGGAATAAAGAATTGAACTTGGAAGGGTGTTGAATTGGACACGGGCCTCTGACTACTATTTCACGCTGAATTTCTAGGTTTAGAGATGCGATCTGGCCCAAAACGTACTAAAGCGTGCTCGTCACTCACACCCAAAAATTTCAATATTTTAATAAATAATAAAAATCATCTTTATTTAGTTCTCACAACATATTTGCATATAAATACCAAAATAACGCCAAAAATCTAACCAATTTGTGACGTCACAAACCACAAACACGTATAATTAAGAAAGATGAAAGTCTGGTTATCCATTCAGGTAGAATAAAATGGGTAATTCGAATATAAAACGACCTTTTTACGACTCCACAAATACACATTTTTGTGGCAGCCAGATTTAACGCGTGATACGTGGAACAATGTTTATCTATTTATATTTGTAAGCCACATTTAAAACTTCCAAATGTATGATTGGCTGCTTATCCTATTTTCAACCGACGGTCTCAAAAATGAAGCAGGTTCTCAACTCGATTAAAAAATATTGGTTCTGTTACTTGGTAACTCAGTGGGTTTTGAACCGAGTGGCCTGATTATTTTGTGTTTGGTAGAAAATCGTTGCCATTTGGTCCTATTTTAGAATTTGGAGTGGCACCTCCTCTCCAGGGTCGTCGGTGACGTTCTTTGCAGTAAAGTAGTTATATTTATTTCACGCTATGTTGTGTTGACACTGATTACATATTTATATTTTTATTAAAGTAGTGGACAGATGGTGGTAGACTACGAAAACTGGTAAATTGTAAGGAAAATAATCTAAATTTATATAAAGGATGCGAAGTATGTTGCTCGAAGATGTTTTTTTATTAAGATTGTTAACATTGTACTCAATTAAGAAAGAGGAAAGTGTATTGCTTTTTTATCATAAGTTACTAACACGCAGAGCACACATACACACGCACACACATTCATATCGTGCAATATGCGATATAATGCAATAACTACATCTATTCATGTGAAATAAAACAAATATATGTCGGCGTGCAACCGCACTTCAAACAACATAGTCACGCATCTTCTAAAACAAATCTGATTCATTGATTGCA
>NC_052106.1:7936245-7989832 GCF_012273895.1 Zerene cesonia | reverse complement strand
ACACCAGAAATTCTAAATAAATAAATCAGTACATAAGAGATGTCTTTATGTACTGTCCTTACAACAATAACCCGTTCAGAATAAGCAAAGTGAGTTGCTTACAGATACCAAGCTCAGAGGAAGAAATTGCTTTCAGATATCGAACATCACAACGCATGCAGGCGCAGAGCACGCGCCGCCTGTCAGAATGGCCGTGTCGGCGTGCAACCGCACTTCAAACAACATAGTCACGCATCTTCTAAAACAAATCTGATTCATTGATTGCAATTAGGTTCAAAATAATGTTTAGGAATGTTTGTTCTCAAATTAAAAACACAGATTATAATTATTCTTTAATATTTGTCGGTAACTTTAAAAAAAAAAAACTAACTGATTTACTTTTTGTAATCATCTTAAATTTCTTAAAGCGTTTTGTTTATAAATTTTAGTAAGTTGCGAGAATTGATGTTTTTATTCAAACAAATAATACGTCCAGTTTTGTTATAAAAAGCCGAGCGCGCGCCGGTTCAAAAACACTTCGACTCGAGCTGTCGTAGCGAGCGGAGCTCTTGAAGAACGAAATAAATCGAAATAATTATTCACAAGTGTTTTACTTTCTACTACATCACTCAGTATCGGCGAAGCAATGCTCAACGAAGTCGGGACGTCAGCGATGCTGGCGACACTCGTCTTAAAGACAGCCACGTGCACCTTCATCAGTTAACACGTGTCACGCTTCATCCGTTATATATTTTAATCACATCCTTATCCTTGGCTGATCCGTACTTGTCCGTAAATAAAATCGTTCAGTGAAACAGATGTACATCATTTGTCCCATATCCCACTAGCGGACACGGGACTTCACTTTTTAGTGTTCTTGAAAACTCAACACTTTCATTACGAGGAAAAAAAAAACTTCAAGTACGTATAAGTAAATGACAGTTCTGACTTTCATACTTTAGCCTACTTTAATATCTCAGAATATTCATACGACATAATCTTTTCTAGACGGCCTGAATCTTCAATACGAGAGCGCTAGGGCTGTCATCAGCTAGTCCATTGGTTTTATATTTTTATTTGGATTCAACTAAGAAGGATAGTTTTTCTTAGTCTAGTTCTTTATTGTATAGAATAAATATGTTAGTGAGCATTCCTTTTGTAGTAATTATTCCTGATACATTAAAACCAGATATAAAATATCACTACATAGTATAAAACAAAGTCACTTTCTCTGTCCCTGTGCCCCGGTCCGGATTCTGATGGTTTTTTTTAATAGATAGAGTGATTCCACAGGAAGGTTTATATGTAAAATAACACCTATTAATTTCCTGCGAATTAACGCGCGCGAAGCCGCGGGCAAAATCTAGTTTGTATACATAATTAAAATATACCTTTTTAGTCATGCAAGTGTCTTTGACTCGCGGGCTTCATTCTCTGTAATTATTCAAATTGAAAGGCAAATTAAATGTTATGTCTTTATTAATTTTGCTTATGATTAAAAGTAACATTTTAAACTTCATGCAAATGCGTAAATACTTAAACTGATAATTACAAATTAGAATCAACACGGAATAAATAATTAAGTGACAACCCTAACCAGCATCTTTAATGACTCCGTCCAGTAGTTCCTGAGCTATCCACACGAGCCACTTCAAGTGTGTCGAGGGTCAGCAGTGTGTAGTCACCACTTGTGTGAATGTAATGAGGATGCATTTCAAACGAGGTAGGGTACGCACCATTATATGTTCATCTTGTTTTGAAAAGATTTGATATGTTGAGTTGTATTAAATGGAAGGCTTTATTGCATACCGTAATTAAGAATAACAATTCTACACTAACATTGTAGATTTTTGTTCGTCGCTCGTACAACCTAAATCTTGAAACATTTGGCAACTCTCAGTTAATGTCGGGAAACTGAAAATATTGAAAAATAGATCTGCACCAAAACTCTAAAATTTTACGTGGAATTGGTGCCAAAACACTTAAGAAAACAGCGGGTCCATAAATTTGATGGATTGTCTTGTTTACTGATCATATAAGAGCGAATGATTTATTTATCAGCCTTCAATATGCTCATTTGCTCGAATGAGCAAAGCTGTTTTTAAAGTCTGCTGTGGGTTGTACAGAATTTTGGGTTTTAATGAACATTTTGGTATGCTTGAAACTTTTTCAGTCTGTATTTGTTTACGTGAATAATGAAACTTGTAGATTACTCTAGTTTGTCAGTTTCTATGAACTAAATATGAATGGTGTTCAGTTAATATTAAATTTTTAATTTGTTCATGTATCGCGTGACACAAGATTTTCTCTTTAATAGTACTGTAACATGAATAGAAGAATAGAAAAATCAAATAAAAAAGCTAAAAATGTACATTTATTTTGTGTGCAGGTCTATAAATTATAAAATACATACTCCATTAAGAAACAAACATTCGTTAAGCCTGCAAAAAGCAGTCATTCAGTCAATAATATTACTGGGAACTATTTTAACGACTCAAAAACAGATAAAGCTGACACAATAGAGCGGGGACAATGAATCGTCACAATCCCTCGAAAAATATTCAAAAGGCGCCAATACAACGTAATTATCGCTCAAGATGTGATTGATCACCTGTCGTCGACAGGCTGTTGAGATTGTGAACAAGTTGCTAATTAGTCGTTTTATTTGTGTAACGATGGATCATACTTGGCCTGAAATTTTTGAACTTGTGAAAAACAAATGCCTCTAGTTGTCTGCCCTTAATCCATAAGTTCAGCTGTTCCGTTGATATTATTCCAACAGTTTATTTAAAATGTATTTTAGTTCAAGAATAAAATATAATTCGTTTTTTTTAAGCATGCTGGGCCTGAAATTTTGAAATTTTGAAAAACTAAAGATAGCTTCAACTTTCTGAAATAATTCTTCTAAGTACTTAATCATTTTTATTCCATTTTGCTTAAGATTGTTTTAAACATATTACCAGAGCAAGAATAAGAATTTGCAGACACTTAGACGGATTGTCTCAGTATTGAATTAAAATCCATTTCTTCTAGGCCTCCAGGATGCAACTCAGATGTACAAGATGTGTAATTTAAATGTAACAAAGTGGAAACTACATTATACAGGACGTTAGACTGTGTCCTATATTCATGGAAAAATGTTCCGTATATAAATAACACATATCATTCTTCTTTGAATATCTCTTAGAGATAGTTCTGGGAATATATTGAGACGATTTGTCTTAAAAAGGTTGTGATAAAAGTTACAGATAACTTTGCCCACGGCAAAGCTTTTTTATAGCAAGATTAATTTAATTCTAGACGTTAGAGAAGCTTATTTGGTTTGTTTCTTTAATTATTGGATACATGCTATGCAAAATTTCAATTTTGTTTTCATTCAAAAATGCAAAAAACTTCCTAAGAATTCTGATTACATTTATAAAAAACTTCAAAATACTGAAACGTTGGATTCTGTATCAGATTCCTTTTAGCATTAAGGAAAATGAAAATGAAATAGGTTTAGTCGCGGAACCAAATAACAGTCGCATGCTGCTCTTTTAAAATAAAAGTCATCCTGCTCTTTCGTAATGTCTTTGTGAATATTCTGTTAATTTTTGAATTTAAATGAATGGGTAAATGCTATTTAGTTAATCCTTTTCATCTGTTTTGGAGTGCTACGTCATCTTTTTTGTTAAATCTTAAGAGAAGAACATAAAATAGCAATAACATCGCACTGCGATGTCATTCATATCATTAATTTGAATGGAAAAACAGCCGAATCTGTATAATTTTTGGATCAAATATAGATCATCCTAGACTAGCACAGATGTTACTCGTTATCTGAATATAGAATGTATACCAGTGATGACACGTGATTAAGCTAATAAATTCTACATCAAATACTTCTTATCCAGTACATATTAGAAGAGAGAAAGTGGACAAGATGACGAGGAAACTAAAATAGTTGACATCGAAATAAGATTATATAATAGGTAATGTATTTTCCTTGACGGTCACTCCTAATTAGTATAATGATCTGGTGATAATATTAGCTGTGTTGTAGATGTGGTTGTTATGTACATGTTACATATTATGTAGAATTCAAATGTAAAATTCATATCGTTTTAAAGAGCAATTACAGAGTTTCTTGCCTCTTCTCTGTAGAAACTGCCTTCCGAACCAGTGGTCAATGTTATAACTGTGTAATATTATGACGACTCAAAAGTGCTTCTATAAGAAGTCTAGTTGAATGAATAAATGTTTGAGTTTGAGTTTGATTGGTATTCTATAGTTGAATCATGAAAAAAGTTGGTAGGATGCAGTACTATATTAATAAACAGATTTTTATATTTAACATGTTAAAAACTATATTGTTAACATTAATTAAATCTCGATACTATTGCTATTACCATATTATGCTTAGTAGGTTTGAAGCCTTCGATTCGGAAATTGGGTTTTGAATATTAGCTTTTTCAGAGAATGTCTAATAGGAAAAAATGCGTTTTATAGCTTAAATATTCATGAATTTCCCAATTTAATTGGCTATTTAGGGTACATTCATACATTTATGTGAAACTTGCTTATAACCCGACACACGTTTAAACTTCCTAAGCAAACAGTCTTGATACTCGTTCCGTTAGGTTTTCTACGTATTATCTTACATTCTTCAAATTTTTTAAAAAACGTTCCATCCTCTTATTCTTCCATAGAATCAAATTTTTTTTTCCATTAGCCACAACTAATACTATATACAACTACATATTTACATTAGAATACTTATTATTACCCCTGGTATTGTGGGTGCAACTGGGCGACGTGGAGCACTTAACATCAGGTGACCCGTCTGCTCGCTTGTCTGCTATATCACATAAAAAAATACAAGTGTATCAATATAAAACTTTAGGGGTTTTCGGCGTTCTTCATAACTTTGACAATTTGATGAAGGCTTTGACAATTGACATGTACTCGAACGTCTTCCAGATTGAATAATTATATCTTTACTTAACAGTTTCAAGAATCGTTTCTATTTCAAGTAGTATTGTTATTTTCATATTTCGTACGAACAAGCGTTCTGTTTTAGATTAGACTACAAATTATAATATTAGTTTATAATTTACTTTATACATCCTGATTGCATTCCAATAATATCACGGACGCTATAATTAAATGAAGGTATTTTGGATACAGTATTTTATATGAATATAACACTTTTAATAAATGTTTAAAAGATAAGTGTCCGGATAACAGGATTCTTCTTTCATAATTATATTTTGCGTTTTTACATAGATTAACTAATTATTATTTATTGAAAAGCAATGTAGTTTTTTTGGCACTAAAAAACAAGTTAAAGTATTGAAATATATCGAAATGTTAGACAAAAATAGATCAAAATACATCAATCATACGTTTGATGGTTTCTTTGATGTTTATGTACCAATTATATTGAAGAATAATGAAACGATTGTTATGTTATATGTATCTAGAAAATTATTATTTGAAATAAATTAGAGAAATAACGTCGTCTTTTATTCCTATCTTTTTCTATAAATGTGTATTTTTATTTTGGAATACTTCAAAGTAAAAACAAAGAAACTTGAGAAATTTTGAAAGAATAGAAAAAAATTGATCACGAGGCAGGATTCGAACCTGCGTTTCTTGCCTAACCGTAGCAAATTTCTCATTTATAAAGCATTTCAATGCTATAAAACTAAAAATTAAATTTAACAAAGAAACTTATTTCGCTTTTTTTATCAATATAGCTAAAAGTGTAAGCTTCATGTTTATATGAAGGAGCTCTTTATAAGGTATTTTTTGTCTTAAATAATACATTCCACAGATTATACATACAGTATTAAAATTTAAAATATATTATACAGTATTAAAATTATCGAAACTATTAAAATTTTAAATATTTTTAATAAAATATTGCAATATGATTTAAACGCTGTCATATGAGTGAAATAACCATATTTTATTTGCTTTATAATATCAAGTAATTAATATATTATATTCAAATACGTTACCATTTAAATAATTCTTAAAAGGAATGATTACAATAATAGGCTGGTTGAAGTTATTATCAAACGTATTAAAAACTATGTCAAGGCTACGCAATTAAAATGTAATAACTTTCGTTCGAATAAAATGTTACAAAGCCTAAAACATTGCGGTCGTATTACATCAAAACTGATAAATATCTATGGGTTTCATAAACCTTTAGTTTAACTAGCTAAAGACACACGCAACTCGGCCATTTAATTTACAAACCTGTATCAAAATTAAAGGGTAGCAGTTTTCACTCGCATTTGTTCGGAAACACGCCACTGCCGCACTGCAATATTTAAAAATTCAGAAAAAATATCGATTCACATACTATAGCGATCAGTACAACTCTCTATTATACTCGATTATTTGTACGCAACTAAGTTTTAAGCCCGTAGTTTTAACGGTCACTATTACATATTTGAATTTGGGGCCGGCGCCCGGCTAGCGGCAGACCGCGTGCGCCTCCCTTGGCGGCTAACGCGTCACTGACGTATGGGGTACGTTTAGCGCATGCGCTATTTAACTATACCGATACCTAAGCACATTTCATTTTGTAATGAACTGAAACACCCCACTTTCCACTCTAGGGCTTTCCCTATTAAAAATAAAGCCTATAATCCCGTGTGATGTAACCGAAAGGTGCGTTCGAAGTTTGAAAATGTTAATGTTTCTGTCCCTGTTGCTCTTGAGGTCGACAATGCATTTGTGTTTTAATTGAGGCTGTTGTGTGTGTTTGTGGTTGGATATGAATTGTTTATACAATTTGTGTCAAAGCTTTTGACGGGAAAACAATGAAGTATTGAAAACAAGGTTAATGCTACGGTTAGCAATAATCTAGAGTTGAGGAGAGTTATACCTAGTTATTCTTAAAGTCTTACGATGGCAATTGCGCTTTGAAAGTGCCTTTAATATTTTCAGGTTATAAACAAAAAGTTTTCCTCGAGCTTTTGCAATACCGCAAGCTTGATGTATTTTTCATATCACGTTATAGTTGAGTGTAGAGCAGCTGTGAATCACGCAATTGGTGGAGTTTTTAAGTAAAGATTTTTACATAAGACCAGTTATAGTATGTTTATAATATAAAGTTGGCGGTTTTATCTTCATTATAGTGAGTTTATTATTAATAAATTCATGTTAAGAAATTCTTAGTTATAAATGGTGTAAAATCCTACTAATATTATAAATGCGAAAGTTTGTAAGGATGTGTGTGTGTTTGTTGCTCTTTCTCGCAAAAGCTACTGAACCGATTGCAATGAAATTTGATACGAAGATAGCTGGACAACTGGAATGACATACAGGCAACCTTTTATACCGATATTCCTACATGATACGTACTTACGCGGGTGAAACCGCGGGGCGCAGCTAGTAATAAATAAATTATGAACACCATTTTTAAATGTGGGAGTCAAATACGCATCGGCACGAATTGGGCTCGCACCAGGGAAGTACCACACCCTCACAGAAGACCGACGTGAAATAGTTGCATACTACTGTGTTTCGTTCAATGAGTGATGGAGCCGGAGGTCCATATCCTTATTCTTACCCTTCCCAATTTGTTCCTTTAGTCCTTTCGTCAAAACTTCGTCGTCGAACGTCGATATAAAAAAAAAAACTATGGAGATTCTTTCTATACAGTTTCTATACAGTTCCTCACTAATAGCTTATTTATAATTTTTTTAAATGTGTTTTTAAGTGACGAAAGTGGCATTACAAATCTGGATTATATTTCAAAGTGCATTAAAATGTACCTATTTATAAAACCATTTCTTAGAGCTTTTCGAGTTTAATGTTCATGTCTCAACAACCGTGAACATATTTTATTTTATCTTTGTTAATATGATGTTTCAAATTATCTGAATATAAAGGATATTTTTCAGCTACATTTTTCATAAAATTAGCAAAAATCGGTATCGAATTATTGTGTAGGCAGTGTTATTTAGGATTGCTCAGATTGAACTCTTCCGCATCTCTGCAATTAACCTTGCGCTTGTGTATTTTACCTATTTTAAACTATTTTTGGAATACGGAATATATATACTTATAATATTATAAACAGGAATGCTACATATGCAAGTATGTTTGTAATGTTTTCACACAAAAACTCCTGAACCGATTTCAAGTATTCTTTCACGATGAGAAAGCTGCAACTTCACTAAGTGACATAGGCTATGAATGTACGACGGGAAAAGCCGGGGCGAAAACCTAGTATTACAATAAACTGCAACAAATAGATATCGAAACATGACAACATTAGATTTAGAAATTAAAAACTTTTCAACGGATTTTAAACGCGATTTATTCATTATATTATTAAACCCGACGTTTCGAACACTTTACAGCCAGCGTGGTCACGGGGAGACTGACCACGCTCGCTGTAAAGTGTTCGAAACGTCGGGTTTAATAATATAATGAATAAATCGCGTTTAAAATCCGTTGAAAAGTTTTTAATTTCTAAATGTATAATACTCGCGTGAAACCAAACACAAGAAAATACAACATTAGATGTTAAGTGAGGCGACCCTTTTAATAGGAAAATAAAAATTCATGAAGCGAAATTAGTGTAATAAAAACCCTAAGTTTCACATGAGTAACGCTGGTATTCGAGGCTATTTATAATTCGCTTTTATTGAAACTAAAAAGTAATTTCCCAGGAGATAGGGTTTATGTCCCCTATTTGTTTATGATTGTTCGTAATGGAAAACTATAAGAATGATGTAAAATGCATTTATATTCAAAACTGGGGACCCACCCTTACATCGTTACGGTAACCTATCGATATATTAAAGCACGTTACACGAAAAAACAACGCGAGTTTGATTAAAAACATTATATTTTGACCTACTGCTTAAAATTAATATATATAATATATTATTTAATCATAACAAACTAAAATCGTTATTCAGCTTTACAGATGTGATAATGTCAATGATATTTTTGAATACGACAAAAATAATAAGATATACCTAATTATGGGTTACCAATCCAAATTCAAAAATTGGACCAAATGACAACAATGTTCCAGCATACAAAAATAATTACGTCAAGCAGTTGAAAACACACGAAATCGTCGAATAACAAAAACTTAAAAAAAAATTATAATGTAAATGTCGTTTATGGGATGTCGGATGATAAAGACCCGACTTATAAACCCAAGTTAAAATTAAAGAATAGAAAGGTTACATCGTAGCGACGCGCTATACCGCTACGCCAGTCACGAACCCACCTCGATGATTGAATATTCCAATCTTTTATCAGTGCCACTCCACGCCATCTAGTATATTATATTCTACAACATATGGTACTCACTACAAAATAATTATCTTATATGTGGAACGAGAACAAATTTAAATGAAACCACACGAAATGCACATTCAAATAAAGAAAGAATCACCATTTATTTATTATTAATTTTATTTATTTAGAAAATGCAGTCTAATAGTGAGCCACTTTTATCAATCGACTTAATAAAGAAGGACTTTTCAAGACAGTTGGCAACAGCAAATGCTATGTTATGATTGCTACTAATTCAAGAAACTATAACTAAAACAAAACTGACGCGCACCCAACACACTTCCAGAAGATTCTAGAATCTCCATCGGCGACTTCATTAAGATTCTTTCCACGTTACAGTACGAAGATAGCATTATCGGAAATATGTCAAGCGGGGTGAACCACAGCGTCCCCTGTTATGGTTCCCCCGCAAGACATTGGTCTGAGTATTGACACTGTAATTTCCCAAGGAAGCACGTAATAGCATTTCGTGCAATTATCCGACATAACGTCGCGCTCGGTGCTGATATATTGTTCTTTAATTGCATTTGTAACAGAAAATAGACTTTGTAGGTAAGTTAATATCCGGGCAATCTATAAAATGGTACTGGATCTAAAGTGTGAGTAAAGGGAACTCAATCAAAGCGTAATAAATACTTTATCAAAACATTAATAGGGTTTAATAAGAAATCAACGATGAAAATTGTTTAATAAATATTTAAAGACAAAACGTTATAAGATATAATGGTAACTTTACAATTACTAGCTTCACCCCGGGGTTTCAACCGCGTAAGTCTGTATCCCGTAGGAATATCGGGATAAAAAATTATCATTGTGTTATTCCAGTTGTCCAGCTATCTGCGTATCAAATTTCATTGCAATCGGTTCAGTAGTTTTGCACCCATCCATACTTACACTTTCGCGTTTATAACATTAGTAGGATGACCGAAACGGATCAGATATCACCTGATAAGGTATTATAAAATGAAGTATTCGGTACCTTTACATTTTTATGAAGCTGCGTTTAACCGACGTCCCAAACACGAAGTACGTTCAATACGACTGTATTTATTTTTGGATGTGTTATTTGATAATTTCTTTTTCATCCGACTGACATGATTCTTTTTGTGTTTGATAAGAAATAGTTGTCATTAAATCCCATTTAAGATAATTTGGAGTGACATCTCCCCCCTAGAGACATCGGTAATCTTTTTTTGGAAAAAATTATATTCAATATCGACAGTCAATTATTTAGGTATATCTTCCATTAACATTATTTGATTGTCAATACTAAAACACAATGATCTGACGGATTTTATATCCACACATAGTTCAAAATGAAGTTATAAAAGCATTTAATTTTAATATGGTAAATATTATAATGCCAATTCTTTTAGAAACTAGAAAGTTAATCACGATCCTTTATTGCAATAATTGTTTGATATTCTCCAAAGAGATTGTAAGCAAGTCTTTCATAAAAGTCCTAGAGACGCAAATACAAAGGCAATTATTGTCTCCGAGAAAGATAATTACATTTTCGTACTTGTTGCAAAATCCTAGATTCTTTTGTGTTGCTCACTTAATTAACTAGGAAAATGTCTTGTGAACTAGGTTGTTCTATTTGTGACGAATTATTATGTCTACACGTAGCGGGGTTTTTACGAATGCTGTGTGTATATAAACTAATTGTTTCTGGTAATTCTGGGTCCATTTATTTTCGTTCGGACCCTTGCTTGAACATAATTTGTCGAATCATTTTTGTAAGTTATTAACAGATACTGTGAACTGAGAGGTTGGGATAATCGAGGTTTTATTTGAAGTTGAAATTAATGAAAATAATATTTGTGGACGTTTCTAACTACGTCATCTAGTATTGAATACTTAGCATACAAGACGATATATATACGTAATCGTATATTTCTGAAATACATTCGTTTTTCTCGGACGCAATTGCGTCTGTGTTTAAAATGATAATCGAATGGCGTAGAAGAAGGGAACCAGCACGAGAGATATTATGAGAAGACTGTTGATTATGAATCTGTAAATACCTAGCTGCGCCTCGCGGTTTCACCCGCGTGAGTCCATATCCGTTAGTAATATCGGGATAAAAAGTTGCCTATATGTTATTCCAGTTGTCCAGCTGTCTACGTACCAAATTTAATTGCAATCGGTTTAGTTTTTGCGTGAAAGAGCAACAAACACACACACATCCTTACAAATTTTCGCATTTATGATATTAATAGGAAGTAGGATGTCAGTAATAAGTATATTTGTAGGTTAAGATGACTGTATGCACTTATATCATCCGATGTGACCATAACCTGCAGATAGATTGATGTGATGACATCATATATTGATAAATATCTCTATCCTTTTTTTATTATTGATGTGAATATAATAATAAAGAAATAAATAAATACAAGATTGTTTGTGATGTTTTCACAAAACTACTGAACCGATATTTTAATTAAATTTGAAATTTCCCGTGGTAAATAAGAAAGAAAGTGTCATATGACCCTTACCGGGTCACAAACTATCTTCTTTAATAAAATCATCCAAAGTGGTTGAGTGGTTTAGGCATGAAGAAGAAACAGACATACGCAGTTACTTTCGCATAGAATATCATTAGTACTTGTCCGGGAATATTATCATTAAATGAGACATGTTTATTTTTAAATGTTTTTTACCTTTTTCTTTACCTGCTTCCATTTAAAACAAGTATCGTACATGAAAATATGCACATGAGAAAAATATTGTCTTCGAAATCGTTTCAATATTTGCTGAAGCGATTTTAATAGCTCTTCAGTTAATTAATCTATCGCAGCGCCATTTTCTATTTGTGCTTTTTCAATCGTCCAATCGAGGTTCACTTGAGACTTCGTTAGGGTTTAATTAAAATATATTTGTCGAAATATATTTTCTTTATTATTGTCTATTAGATTGAGGCGTATGGACTCAGCAATTAAACCTACACTAATATTATACAGAGGGAAGCTTTATTTGTAACGTTTTCACGCAAAAACTGCTGGTCCGATTTAAAAAAATTTTCACCATTGGAAAAGTGGTAAATGTTATAACTGTGTAATATTATGACGATTCAAAAGTGATTCTGTAAGAAGTCTAGTTGAATGAATAAATGTTTGAGTTTGGAAAGCTGCTACTACACTGAGTGACATAGGCTACATATTATGTACCACGGGCGAAGCCGGGGCATTCGGCTTTAATATGTTAACGATAGGAATCGTATTGATTATTTACAAAACGATTCCTATCGTGATTGAAATAATGTATCTGCGGCATGTCGCATTGATAAAGATTCAGATATAGTTGTAAAAGATGATTAGAAAGAAAGAAAGAAAGATTAAATAATATGTATGTTGTTGAGTTCTGTAAATAAGTATGCTTAATTGGTATTTGTTTTGGGATATAATTGTTCATTGTTATAAAATAAGTTTAGCAATTTATTATTTCAATGTTTCTGAAAAGCACTAAAATTTTTAACAATAAATAATGTTCGTATTTCTTGCAATAAGTTCTTGTCTCTGTTCTAATAAATCAAACATGAATTATACACTTTCTTTGACAAACCTGCGATATTTTATACCGCACCTTAGCTTATACAATATATAAGAAATAAGAATAACAACCTGAATATCTATCACATGAAAAGTATCCTAATTTGCTCCTATGACCCTGAAACGAGTGGCCACTTGGCGAAAGCTTTAAAATATGCTTCTTTGTATTATTCCCCTCGCCTATATATTCTACACATTTAAATAAATTTAAATCACACTAACACCTAACATTGACCTGAATAAAATCTATACAATTTAATTGGATTATTGAGTGGTTATTACAGAACTATACATTGTTTCACCTAAATTGAGGGACACATCAATCTGTCCACTTTATTGGCTGCTAGCTAGGTAATATGAGCTGAAACGAGTGGCTCCATGTAATTAAATTTTGGTACGGGGCCTGTTCCGATAGCGCTGCGCAAATATTGGACCAGCCCGCAGATGTTTCTAGATATTTTCAATATTACAACGGATATTTATTGGATGTCGGTTATTTGGTATTTTCGGCCGACTTCAGAAATGGTTATTAATTGACTAATACAGTTATTGTGTTTGTCACTTCATAACTTTTGTCTAGGTGATCCGGTTCATCTGATTCTTTTTTAGACGTTGCCTTCTGTATTAAATCAAAATTTATATAGTGAGACAATCGAGCAATAAGGTCATATAAGTAATGAGATCAGATAATAATCATCGCATATTTGCAGCCAAATGTATTTTCATCAGGGAAACCCGATTGTGCAGTTTATTAGTCTTAATCTTAACATTTTAAGTTTAAGACCGTAATGTATTGTTTTATACCTACATTATTTATGTAAATGAAATGTAATCACATCAAAACTGCCAATAAGTTATATAGGTACTTTACGCTATTACCAGCAGAAGAATTTATAGTAAAAATCATGCGTCATCGGCGTGAAATAGCATTCTGCTGTGTTTCGTTCGTTTAGTGGGGGAGTCGGAGTCCCATTACCTCTTCCTTACTCTTTCCAGTCCTTTCCTTTATACCTCTCCTGCATTCGACCTTACACCTCTCCAAATGTTCATGGGCGGTGGTAGCGCTTACCATCAGGCGATCCACTACCTCCATTGCCGTCTATGACATAAAAAAAATACAGATCTCCTATCATATTGGGCTATGATGCACCAAGATGGCCAAGTGCGGATTGGCAAATGATACATATCATCGAACGTGTTGATTCCTGCTCATGTCGGTTTCCTCGTGATATTTTCCTTCATCAAATGGAGCAATTTTGAAGTGTATATAAATTAAAAAATCATTTATTTCTTGCACGTCCGAACCGCCGACATTTCAATTGAAGCCTGTACTCCGAACCACTGAACTACCACTGCTGTTAAAATATTACCACATACTGACAGAGTCAAATAAAAAACAATTTTGCGATTCATCAATTTATTCAAATATTAATTGTAATAAAATCTACGATACAAGCTAAAAATTCCAAGTTCAAAATCGGGCTGAACGTGGAATTTTAGCACAATCAAAATAAATACTACAGCAATAGAAAAATATTTTAGATACTAAATTAACATTTTCATATACACATACTTCGTATATCAACAGCCAAAGATTTATTGTAATAACTCTAATAAGTATTATTCAATCATTTATGTAATCAAAAGAAAATCGTATTCTTAAACTACATTCATAACTATGTTTTTAGAATGATACTGATTGGGCACATTTAGGCATTACTATATGGAAAGTGGTTCGATGAAAACAGTGGGGTTTTAGTAAGTAGGAATCTGACACAAGTCACGGTTCCTTTGAAATCAAATTGCCCCACTTTAAAAAGTCATCACTAATGTGCGGGTACTTTGGTTATTAATAAATTTATAATATGCAAACCCAACAGCTTGAAAAATTAAGATATTTCTAAATACATATTACAAAAGTTATTCATTGGAAAATGTTGATTGGTTACAAAGTTATTCTTAAAGAAAACCATTTACCAATAAACGGAATTTATAAATCTCTCATCAGTAGATTGCCATGTTTAAGAAATTTAGATCCAAAAAATACAAAAGCTTCAACAAGTGTTAGGACAGTGTGTATTACGTAAAGATCATAACACAGACATTCACACACAACAGATCATAACAGAAAACAACAGCACACAATAAATCAAAAAAGAAGAAATAAAACAAAAATTTACGGATAGACTTAACAATGGTGTGTGTCAGCGTGTGCCAAAAATGTATGCCACTCAGGAAACCTGCGGCTTAACGCCTCAGCTCTGATTTTCAGTGGCATCCTTTCGACATCTGGAAGTAGTGAATTAGGTTCTATAACCATCAATATAGGAAACAGAGATTCATCAATGGGAATCAGTACTTGATCAATATCTCAGAACAACAATTATACCAAAAACATTAATACAATGGTAACCGAATTACTGTTTTTATTTAGACATTGTTTAAATAAATTTTCGACAAACGCAAAAATATATATCTAACAAAACAAACTTATCATGCCAGCTGGTTATATCTGGGTATAATTCAGAGTTCTTTTTCTTTTAAGTTTATAAAACTGTCTACAAAAGAAATTCTCCAAAACACACGAGCACTCGAATGCATTGTGTTTTAGGATTTATTTAAATGTACGACTCGGTGTAAAGCCTTCAAGAAATTGAATTTTTATCAAAAGGGGAACATTTAGAATGCAATCATAAACGTAGATTTTAATTGTAGGATTTTATTTCGGTATAATTTTATATGATAATATTATATTGCTTCAAATGATTCATTTTGAAAGTACTTTTGTATTTTTAGTATGTCATAGCGGACAACTGAGCTGGTGGGTCGCCTGATGGTAAGCGAACGACACCGCCCATGATCATTTGCAGAGGTAGTTTTTGATTGACGGCTGGGAAAAAGGAATGGACTGGGAAGGGTGAGAAAAAGGAAATGGTCGTCCAGGGCCCCAAGTATCATGTAATTCAGTTATTTGTTAGTTCTAATTACAAATATATTATGTTTAACATGAAAATAAACAATTAATATCAAGTTATATTTTCCGAAAATAGACCTTCAGCACAGCTTCTCAAAGAACAATAATTAACAGTGAAACAATACACCTATTTTATGATTCTCACAGAACATTAGATCACATAACGGGATAGGGAAAAACCATATTTATTATATATAAAATATTCATCGTTTGTAAGTTCTACCTACATATTTGGCACATTTTTTCGTTTATAAATGTTGGGTTCGGTTCTTCCATCTTGGACCCTTTGGCATTTATTACGTGAACTATAACTAAATATGGACATTTATTAAGTTATTAATGAAAACCATACATTATTATCATTTCTAACTAGTCAGCCGGCGACTCGCGCGTTAGTATAACTTTAGCATATGTTCTGTCTAAGAATAAAAGTTAAAAGTATCATAAAATCCGTGCAGTGGTTTTTGTGTGAGCCGGACAACAGACAGAGAGAGAGTTTCAGAATTTTTTTTTTGGCTTGTGTTAATTGTATACAGAGCTCTGAGGGCATTTTTTGTTTTTATTAAATGTACATATTTGAACTCCTCTACAGTTTAATTATATTATGTAGCAAAATTATCGAGATTTCATGTCACAGGAATCAATATAACATGATAATCTTAAATACATTCCTTAAAAAGGGGTTTTTAATATTTCAGTTGATTTTAGAGAAATCATTTTACTTAATATTTAAGTAGCTTTGGGCACATTATGACATTTACATAATAAACAAACACGTTAATAATAAAAATTGATAACAATAGATGTTTCGAAATAAATAAACCATTTTACAAAACATCTTGAATGATATAATATTTTTACATAAATTCAAAGGTTAGTTACTGAAAATGTAATTAGAACAATTCAATTAGGTTTTTAATTGGAATATACTTACATCTAATTGTAAATTATAGAGGTATATCTTATTCAAGTGTATCACTGTACCGTCTTTCATTTACAAAATTTACAAAAAAACATTAAATATACACGTCCTATTCTACTCTACTTTGGTCAAGACATAGTGCGTCTACATCTCTCGTTAGGTCGTATTTATGTTTCTACATTTTCAATCTTTACAATAACTACTTAACATTCATTTGTGTTTTCTTCTTTACATTTGCCAGTATCATTAACTTTAACTACTCTATCTATAAGATTGGTATCCGTAACAACGTTAACATTACGATAAACAAATTAACCAGAATTATTATTCGGACTATCATCATTTGTGATAGTAATGGAATCTTTAGTATCTACAACATTAGAATTTATTTCATAATGCGTATTATTACATTCATTATCATTATCATTCTCTGCTAGATTTCTATCTAAATCACAACACGTTTTGTTATCTACATCTATTGAATTTTCTGAATCGCTTTTCTCAATAATTATATCAACACTCGGTTTGTATTCATCTTTTCGTTTGTCGGGTAAGTCCGGTGGCCTTACGGTCGATAATGTGCTGGATAGAAAAGATGATTGCAGGTTGTAGCCTGGTAATAATTTCGGTTGTAAAGGTAACATCAGATCTAAGGAACCGGTGGTTGCAGGCCGTGGTTGCAGGGGTGGGGCTGTCATCAAAGGTGGTTGCAGAGAGGCCAACGATATAGCGGCACACTGCGTATTCACTATTGGACTCTCGACTGTGAACAAGAAATTGTTTGAGACAATATTTCAAGTCATACTATTTCAAATTGTGATTGGAATTTAGAGGAAACATTACGTTATTGATGATTGTTCAATAGAAGTGCTTTGAATTACAAATTTACTTTAACTGAATAATAAAACGCACCAATGTTGCTTTGATATAATAATTACAAGCTGTCTACATTGGAATGAAACAGGCATAAAGACTAAGATAGGTGGCTTCAAAGGAGATTTGGTTTGTGTTTCTAAATGGAAATGGAGCATGCATTTCATTATGATTTCAGAGATAAACTATTGTGTTTACCAATTGGAGCCCTGGCTTGTAGAGGTTGGGCTGTGTGGGGTGGTCGAAGTAAATTCGATGGTCCTTGCAGAGCCAGGCTTATCATGTTCATGCCATTTACACCTGGAAATGAATGCGCAACATGTAGCATGCAAAAGGAGACAGATGAGAGTAAAGTAATTGAAGAGAAATTGTGAGTTGGAGAATATGGTATTCTTATTTCAAAGACAAGAATTAAGATTTGATTGAAAGTGGATAAAATGAATTTACGCTTCAATTTTTAACACAACCATTTATGTTAATCTTATAAAAGCGCTTCTAAAGGAATACTTGAATAAAAACAGGTTTCGTGTATTGTGATTCGTCAATGTACGATGAAATAACAATCTAAAGAAAATTATATACGAGCAACCTCGTACCTTAACTACCATTGAAAGCTTATTTAAACTTTCATCAAATACTCGCTTGATAATTTTCTAGTACTAGAATTTATAACTAGAAAAACTCGACTCCTTATAACGACTCTACAAAGCTCATGTACATATAGTATTAAGATTATCATTGTCATCATCATCATCATCGAAATCTAAAACATTTATTTTTAAAAAATAGATTTAAAAATATGCTAAGAACTGTGACTTTATTTTGTTTGACTTTGTTTGACCGCGATGGACTCTAAATACTCAAACGATTCCAATAATCTGCACATCATGTGTAGTATGATTCAACTTAAAAGATAGGATATTATTTTAATTGAATCAAATAACTTCCCGGGCGGAGTCGGGGCGTGCAGCTAGTCGGTTTGTAAAATGTATAGCTACAAGCTTCTTCGAAGTATGAATAAGAATAAATCAAAGATTGCCTAAATTAGATACAAAAGATATCGAATAAAAGTTTTGTTATTCTGGGCACGTTTTAAGTTGACTTCTATAAATAATTTTAATTATACGTAACATACCTACACAATCACAATAATTCACAGATAATAATGTGTTAATTATGCTTAATGGCTGTATAGGTAATGTTAAAATTCAATGAGACCGGTCAAACTTTTAAAAGGATAAGTGGGACAAAGAAATTATATTATAAGACATACAGATAGTAGGGGTAAAAGCTAGTGCATCCATCATTCATGTAGCTTACTATAATATTCTTAGTTCCTTTATGACAAATAAATTTCAAATTGCTAGGTATATGCGGTAATTACAAGACCCCTATCTGGAATGTGAATCACAAAGGCGAATATGATGGTTATTCAATTATTAGTTTCCGCGCCATCTGTTAATGACATGTGACAATTTTAACACGTACCGAACTTGTTGGCGCCCTGTAAATCCTTCAGTACAACAGGGTGTTTCACTGCATTCACGCGGCGGTTGGAGGCGGTAGCTTCGCGTTTTCGCCTCGGTTGTTCTACTGGCAGCACGCGGCGCCTCTTCTTTGGAAGTTTTGAGCGTGCCTGTTAACAGATGGCGCTGTTATCAAAACTTAAATGTCAGAAGCTAATTCGTAGACTGTATAATAAGTTGTCTATAGTAACTCTAAAACACTTAAAACACAAGAATTAACTAAATAATATTAAATATGCAAAAAGACGACATCTTCTTTCTACATATCCCTCAAAATTAAATGTTGTCAATATATACCTAATAGAAATTATAAGAATCATTCAAAAGATTTGAGAATAGATTGTTCTATATATTATTCTACTAGCTTTTGGCCGCGGCTTCGCACCCATTCAGAGCAGTTTAATAGATGTTATTATACATATAAACCTTCCTCTTGTATCACTCTATCTATTTAAAAAACCCCATTAAAATCTGTAAAGTGATTTTAAAGATTAAAGCATACGAAGCGACATAGGAACAGAGGAAACGATTTTGTTATATATAGGTAGTATGTAGTGATTAAAAGGAATTGTAATTCTCTTTTTGTTTCTCTGCTCAGTCACCCAACAGTAGCCCAAAGGATTTAGCTGTTATTAGACACACATAGTTCGTATTCTTATCACGTAGGACCCTTACACCTTTGCAAGCCGGGGATACCGGGTCTGACGTCTAATTTGATTATTTTTAAAACTGGAATCCTGACTCCCTTAATGATATACTAGCTTTCGCCCGTGGCTGAAGACAGCAACTAGTTTATATCTACATATGCACTGTTTCACACTAGTATTGTAAATTTGAAAGGTATGTTTGTTTGGAAGTTTGTCCGTCAATCACGCTGAAACTACTGAACGGATTTTGATTAAATTTACTATACAGACATGAGATAGGATACTTTTAATGCCGATTCATTGACCCCTTGTGATCAAACAGAAATCATTATATCCGAGTGGAGTCGGGACGAGCGTATTGTATATAATAATTATCATTAATGCGTCTAGCATATTATCATCATAATATAAAGTATCCCGTTAATCGTAAAGATAATATAAATCAACCCTTACTTTACTTATAAATTTCATATTAAAGTTTTTGTTTGTTCCATTATAAAATAATATACTTAGATCATCAATCCTTACCCGAAAATTATGGTTAAATTCAAATGACACACGACTACTTAATTATTATTAATATTGTACCCTGATCATTTATTTGAAGAATTAGTATTTATTTAGTAGTAAAAATCTATATTTTTGAAGAACTTTTTAACGGATTTTAAACGCGATTTATTCATTATATTATTAACCCGACGTTTCGAACACTTTACAGCGAGCGTGGTCACGGGGAGACTGAGATGTTATATGTCTTGAAGGTCATACAAAAAAGTTTTTAATTTGTAAATGTATAATACTCGCGTAAAATCAAACACAAGAAAATACTATTTTTGAAGAAGTTATGAAACCGGATAATTTTATTATCAAGAATAGAACATTCAATAAATTACCCAATTCTCGGCAAAAGAACAGAAAGTATGAGGTCAGAAAATATTATTTCGCATATAATTTTTGTTTACAAGGGTTTCCATCAAAAAGGTATTTAACCCAATTCCACAATGTATTAGCGGTTGTTAATTAACCGGCACAGCTTTCAAATGAATTAATTCGTTTAAATAGAATTATTTAATTTATATATAAAAACTCCTGTACATTGAAAGATATAGAATAGTAATTGTAGATTTAATTACTACAATATTTATTTAGCCATTCAGTTATGATAAGAAAACAATATTTATACATGCAAGCTTTAGAATATTAATTGTGTAATTTATAATAATACTAGCTGCGTCCCGCGGTTTCACCCGCGTAGGCCTATCTCGTAAAAGTTGCCTATGTGTTATTCCAGTTGTCCAGCTATCTACGTGCCAAATTTCATTGCAATCGGTTCAGCAGTTTTGTGCGTGAAAGAGTAACAAACATAAGGCTAAGTCATCCTTACAAACTCTTACATTTATAATATTAGTATAATAGGATAGGATTAATTATACTATTGAAGTTATGAGGTAATAAAGAAATATACAGATGTATTGAGAACTCCTTTTTTGAAGCCAGTCAGTGACGAATAGCAAAATAATTGATATATTGTCTTAGTTTGGAGGTAAATGAAATAACAAACTCGTAAGAAACATAAATTTAGAAGTAATACACATTTACATTGGGTTTAGAGATTACAAAGAAACTAACCAATTTTAATTTTACTTTAAGCTGGAATCGAGTTGTCAAATTAATATATCCAATTTTATGAAAAACAAGATTATTCTAGATTGAATTGGGTAATGCCCTATTCGAAAATGATTAACGCGGTCTGTGCAAAAGCTTAAGAAAATTTATAATGAAAGCCTCATTCTAAAATTTAGATGAAATATCTGAACCTTGAGAGATATACGACACCCTAGGTAATTTCGCAATTCAGACCAGAAAATCTTACAGTCGGCGGACGTATGTGGGAGTCGAAAACGCTTCGGCACGAATTGGCCTACCGGTAAGTACCACACAGAAGATCGGCGTGAAACAGTAGCATGCTACTGCGTTTCGTACGGTGAGTGGGGGAGCCGGAAGCCCGTTTCCTTTTCCTCACACTTTCCGGTTCATTTCTTATTATCCAGTCGTTAATCCGTTCCTTATCCCTTCCCCTTGAACGCGGGTAGCGCATTCGCAGAGGCACTACCTCTGCGAATGTTCATGGGCGGTGGTGATCGCTTACCATTAGGCGAACCACCCGCTCAGTTGCCCGCTTATTATTTATATTTAAAAATATTATGTACCAAAGTTGATTGTATCATTTCATCATATACTTTACAAAGAAGAATAGATAATACAAATTCTGTTTGGAAATAGTTAATTGAAACTCGCAATTAAAAGAAATATCTACGTAAACGCTCACAACAGTTTGTGAATATAAAAATTCCAAAACATCTACCGAATCAGAATGTACTTCATTGACAAGTCAAAAATCTCCATTTACTTATGATTTTATACTTGATTAGTATGAAAGTAATATTAGAAATAGAAGCTGTTCAGAAATCCCAAAACCCTTTGACATTAACAATATTAAAAAAAATTGAATCACAATTATTCGTTTCACATTTTATCCAATCTTTATGTAACGTAACATTATTTCAAGATCAAAAACCAGTACAATAAGACCTGGATCAAGCCCAATGTGAAATTTTCACCGGATATTTCGAGTACAATCCAAGGCTACATTTCGAAGGCACTCAAATTTTCCCAGTCCCTCTTAAGCTGGTACTAGAACTGCGCAAAAATAAAACATTGAAAAGAGGTGTAAAGTCTCGTATCTACTAGTATAGATATCTAGTAGAAACTCTTCAGAGTTTGCTATTTATTTATTTATTTATAATGCTTTATTGCACAAACTTATACAAAAACAGCAAGAATAAAAAGAAAAAAAAAGACATCGTTTGTGCAAGACGCGGCCTTATTGCTTAACAGCAATCTCTGCCAGGCAACCTGGTTGGAAAGGAAATGTACGAAGTTGAATGCTATGCTTAGATCATTAAAACTACACAACGGATTTTGACAGTTTTCTTATTATTGACAGAGTGATTCAGTGCAAAAGGTATATTGTATAATAACATATTTTAGATTACTCCGAATTTAACGCGTAAGAAGCTGCGGGCAAAAGCCTGTTTTATACATAAAGAAATGAATACATTACGACGCTTTTTTTGTCATATAACCATAGACTATGAAGTCACTACGTAAGTATAAGGTCTCCCCCGATCAGGCCGCAGCAGTAGCCCATTTCAAAGTTCAGTATTTACGAATATATTTGAGAATGAACATTCCGCAGCGCTCTCACAAGTGCTTGAAGTGAAGCTGTTTCAAGTAATTGCTAAGCTTGAAATGTATAATTCAATTAGCTTTTATAAGGTGACAAAGCATTTATGTTCACTGTGAGAACGGTACACGCGATCAATATACATACGGATGTTTGAGAATTAATTAAATTACATAATAATATATTTTTGTATCAATAATATCATTTATTGCTTCAGTGATTGAATTTGTTTAATTTAAGTGTTCATAAAACTGTATATTTAAATAAATATAGCCAAAGAAAAGTTAAAGTATGATTTTATGTGGTAAATACCTTATCAAAATTCTAATAAAACGATAATCTAGCTTATATAAATAAAATATGTTTTTTACATAATTAACATAGCAACACAACCTTTTAATTACTGTGAAGCAATTACGTAATATCCTAAAATAAAAAATCATACATCGTACCGTCGAGTCAGAAAAATAGCATCCATTGCTAGCCTTCCATTCAACGCATAATACATTACTGTCAAGTCAGCTTGCAGACGCCGCAATGTAGTCGTAAATTAACAGGTGGCAGCAATTTGCACCGCGCTGATTAAATTGGCCTGGAGCGATTTGTGACGTCACTTGACGCGATTTATGGCTTCGATATTGAGTTTCACAGACAGACTTGAAATTTACTATTTAGTGTTAAATGCTACATTTAAACATAAAACATTTTAATCGCACGAAATATTAATCTCAATGACTACGTATTTGAAATTTCTAATTTAAATATATTAGTATACTAGCTGCGCCCCGCGGTTTCACCCGCGTAAGTCCGTATCCCGTAGGAATATCGGGATAAAAAATAGATGTTGGCCGATTCTCAGACCTACCCAATATGCTTACCAAATTTCAGAGGAATCGGTCAAGCCGTTTCGGAGGAGTATGGCAACGAAAACTGTGACACGAGAATTTTATATATATAGATATTCTAGGACAAGCGTGCATTTGTTTTTGCTTCCATTTCTTAAAAATATAAGGAATCATATTAGAAAAAAGATACAGTCAATATGCTTTATGACTCTTGCTATTACATCACATTTTTCATTCGCAACCGCAAAGGACTGGCTTTCTGAGTGTATATTCCTCGTAGACTACGACTACGACTACGTATGTATGGAAAATGGTACGTATGGAAGTACGTTTCATCTTAAGTGTTGGCTGACCATTCGGCGAGTTCGTGGTGCTTCTCAATTTATCAATTAAAAATAAGTATTTACATATAAACTCTCCTGTGTAACATCACGTGGTACTTTTTAACCTTCGTCAAAAACGAAATGGATTTTTTGTGTATATTAGACTATAGTTTCGGCAATTCTGAACCGATCTAAGATATTTTTATCTAGTTTGAAAGAGTATACTTTGAAGGTGGTCCTACTATTTCATCAAGATAGAATTTGATGGAAACTCAGGTAAATCGAGGAAAAAACAAACTAATTGACATAATCAAATAGATTTTTCAGTTTATCTGCAAATTATTCACATCACCACAATTTATAACGGTCCATGACATGTGACATCTGCCTGCCCGCACTTGGTCAGCGGGCCTGAGCTCTCATAGGAGACTGGGCTAATGGGCTGGTAATGATGATTTAATTACGTATAATGACGAATCGAAAACGCTTCTGATGAAAGGTTAATTGAATAAATAAATGCTTGAGTTTTAGCTTATATTTATCACTTGACTCATCATCATTAGCCCATATAATATGTTCCCACTGCTAGGACACAGGCCTCCTATGAGGGATCAGGCCATAATCCACCACGCTGGCCAAGTGCGGGTTGGCAGATGTCACATGTCGTCGAACTTTTTGATTCTCGGAAATGCCGGTTTCATCACGATGTTTCCCTGCACCGTGAGCAGTGGTGATGTTATCTACATGTGCAGATAAATTGAAAAATCAATTTATTTCCTGCCCGCTCACCCGGTCACGAACCCCGACTTATCGATTTTTGAAGTCCGAGGTTCTCACCACTGAGCCACCACTGCACTTATCACTTGACTATGAGCCTACAAAAATAAAGTCTTTGATCTGAACCAATACCATTGTCAGTTATTATAAACAAATTTTCCAGGACATTGTCACGGCGTACCCATTCCCGCTCCGGGTGCAATAAAACAGAACTTGACGTGAAGTCGCGAGAGCACTTCAAAATGAATATATTACGTTGTTGCTACACAAGTTATAAGCGGTAGCGATTTTCTTGTCTACAGTTTATAACGCAAATAACATTGTCATATAGGTTTATTTTATGTATCAATTACATGAATAGCTTTTACGAACCAAATCTGTTTTTTTTAAACAGAAATAGTAAGCAATTTTGTAAGTCAGAGTGAGAGACTGAATACAGAATCTGTGTCTATTTTTGCACATTTTCACAGAATCCTATTTAAAAGAAAATTTTATAATAAATTTGTATACGAAAAGCCTGCAAACTTATGTATGCCTCTAGTATTATTTAAATATTATCTAAAATCATCCGTCAATGATGGCTTACTATAATTATTTCTTACTTTCCAATTGATTTATGATAAAGAAATCCGACAAAACAACCCTCGCTCTCGAATTGCGCAGTAGAAGTTATTCACACAACATTTAATTGAATTTAGTCCTGGCTCAGTTGAGTCGGTTCAGTTCTAATATATTACACGAATAGTGAAACCAGCGATACTATATGGTATCGAATGTAAACACCTTTTGCGGATTTAAAATACGATTCGTTTATATTTACACACGTATCTTTTACGGACCTGTACAAATCGATTTTAATTAAAATTTAATATAAATATGTTTTATAAGGGACACATTTTAGGGTTCCGTATGTAAAGGGTAAAATGAGACCTGTTTACCATTTTACTGTTTCGCTGTTCGTCTGTTTGTCAATCAGTTCATGTGCACCAGACTATCTCATGAACCGCGATAGTGAGATAGTTGAAATTTTGAGATATGATGTGATGATGCCACTATAACCCATAATAACCATAACCCATAATAAAAACATAAGTTAAAATGTTGAACATAGGATGGCTCGGTCATAAAAGGGATGAGTCACAATTTTTTTGCAATTGTTATTTAGTTTCTTTGTACGGAACCCTTTCACGACCCCGGCTCGCACATGGCCGATGTTTTTTTCTATGTTTCAATTAATGAATATATCAAAATTGTATATTTGATAATTTTAATATATTCATTCATCCAGAATTGATGATTAAATCAAAACTCAAAACCTACATAAACATGTTTTATGTTACGACACATTTTTCTTATTTTACATTATATAGCCAGGCATTTTGTCTTGTAATTAGAGACGCAGTCTATGAAAAGATATCCTAGTCTAGGTAGGCCCTATTCCCTCTTGTCTTGCCATTAACTTAATTTTATTTTGCATTTTAAATATAAAATCATAGAAAAAATTTAATCCGTTTCCAAAGATTAGCAACATTGAATACACTCAAAACTTTCCGAAGACAATTCGAAAACAATAAAGAAGCACTTACACGCTAAGTGTATTGCATTTCCTTTAAATATTGTTTATGGTCCATAACTCAGGGTTTTAACACCACCTCAAGCTTATGAAGTTTTATGAGATCCATTTTACAAACTTTTATAAGAACGCGTTTAGCGCGTAATGTGGAGAGATTGGTCTTAAATAGAACGCTATGTATATTAAACATTTCACCTACGATGGTGCTGGAGGTAACGATAGGTCACGCTTTAGCCATCTTGTGTTACATAGCTATATAGGAAACCGGTCTAATAAATTAATTACTTGCATTTAACGAATGGTTATAAACTGGTAAGCAATCGCCACCGACCATCAACATTTGCAGAGTGCCGCTGCAAATGCCTTGCCTACTTTTAAGGGGGAAAGGATAAGGAAAGGGAGGACCACGGGAATGTAGAAAAGGCTGGGAAGAGCGAGGAAAAGGGTACGGGCCTTCAGCTTCCCCACTTATCGATTGAAGCATAGTAGCATGATACTATTTCCCGCCTCTATGAGGGTATGGTACCTTCCCCGGTACGAACCGAAGCCTGCTTGACTCTTGAACTCAAAAATATTCACGTTATCTTATGATACCTTGTTAGAAAGGGTACTGACCTAATTATGCCTGTATTAATCGATTGTTTTTTTGTATAGTTTTTGAATTAATTTAAGAGGTCAATAAAAATGTTTTATATTTCATAATCTTATCAATATATCCGGTTATATAAGACCTGTATTGTTATTAGAAGTATTATGGAATTATAAAACGTTATATAAAACGTCAAAAGCGTTATGTGGTCTAATGAATACTGATATTACGAATCTACGGACTTTATGTTTTATTGCTTGAGCTAATCTCAGGACCTACGTTGGTCCAACCGAAAAATATTTTATGTTATGTTCAATTATACTATACTAGCGGTCTGCCCCTGTTTCGCACGTGTTACAAATATATTATTCACGTCACAAAATTATCCAACTGTGCAGGAATTTTTGCAATCGATCTTGTAGTTATGATTAACGCGTTCAAACAAACACTTGAGCTTTATATTCTTAGTATATAGATACTAATTTGGACTAGTAGAGATATTTTAAACCTACTTACCACATGAATTACGAATCAAGTAATTAATTTGATTTGAAATGGAAAGACCGCTGTCAAGTGAGCCGCCGATAGTTGGCCGCAAATAAACTGTTAGGTTTATTCGTTTGAGGTTATCCCCTGAGTACCGGGATAAGGACAACTGAGTTATTGCTATTAGTTTTCTGGCTTTCGGCAAAATCTAATAATAAAAATAAGGGAAAATCTGACTATGAAACAATAAACTACGATTTTCCTTGAAATTAAAAATGAAATTATTTCTAGACTCGAAGTGAAACATTTGCGTCACATGAAACGCACAATTCCAGTCAGTTTGTTTTCACTTCCCAAAGCAGGGACACAGGCCTGGCTACAATCCTCCACGCTGGCCAAGTTCGGGTTAGCAGATGCCACATAATAACTAATTTGGCTGTATGAAATGTAATATATACATCACCATCATCAGTCCATATATGTTCCCACTCCTGCACACTCCTGTACACAGGCCTTCTATGAGGGTAATATATCACTATAAATAAACTTGTAGCTATTTCACATCAGAGCAATACTACAGCTGAAATATATGTAGCTAAACCATTTTTTAATAAATCATACAGCACTGATAAATCACATATTAACGCAACCGGAAATGTATCAAATAATTTATATTTTTGCCTCTATCGAATATCAAATATTCCGATATTTCGTTATTTGTTGCGACTTATACGATTAATTTTATATTTCGCGTTTAAAATATGTACAAACACGGGTAAGGTAATTCAAAATTATTGTTATTCTATTACTATTTCGTAATAAGCATGTAAAAATTGTAAAAGATAGCGTATTTAAAAATTGAGGAAAGAAAAAGATTGGATGTTTTATAAGCATGTTAACAGTTCTATTTGCAAAAATTGGCCAACACAAATCAGAATACTGTGAAGCTTGTTAGTTGCTGATAAATTGTATCAATAACAGTAAATTTTACATTTACTCTTATATTATCTCATTTCGTTGGTAACATTTTAACCGACCACAACACAATTCGTCATAGCGCGGCTTCAGCTGAGCGCTTCTAGCGCGCTCCGACCGCGTTCTATCTTACAAAGCCATTACAGCTAAATTAATGAATCTTTCTGCCGCAAATTGTCACGTAACCTGTCACTCAGCGTGACCAAGCTCAATTTTAAGTGTTCGAATTCTACGAGAAAAGGGGTTGAAAGCATTTGCTCTCGACTCTCGAAAACAAACTAAAATGCTCGTCACTCAATAGACATTATTCGATAGTCATCATCGCTATATAAAGTTGTAACGACACAATTTCTGAATCGCGCTATAAAAAGTTTGTCCTTCTTCATTATATTGCTGATATATTCGTGATCGTGTTTCTTAGTACGGTGTCATTGTAAATTGTAGGACACAAGCTCTTGGAAAACAGTTTATACTATATATATATATATATATTATTAAAATGATTACATTCAAATAAATTATTCCTGATCTATTACATTATTCCGTATCTAGTCAGTTCTGAGATGAGAAGTATCTGTATATAGGTAGGTAGACTTTAGTACGGCCGTCAGTAATAATCTTCTTCGTTTTTCCCGTAGTCCTTGTTCGAGATCGGCTTTCCTCGTCCACATGCGTCAGGATGGTCTTCGGTAGTCTGAGTGCTCAGAGCTCCGAGTCGTTCGTTATCACACTAATATTATAAATGTGAAAGTTTGTTTGGATGTTTATCCGTCAATAACACCGAAACAACGAAAGAGTTTTTGTTGAAATTAGATATACAGACAGGGCTGAGCTGTATTGGCTGATAGGATACTTTTTATCCCGATTAAGCGCTCCCTTGGGATAAAACAGGAATAGACAGTTAGTAAATTATTTGTAAATGTACTAATTCCACTCAGGCAAAGCCGTGGACAGAAACTAATTACTATTTGTGACATAATTACTCCAACTACAGTATATTGTAATGTAAAATTGAAACTTCAAACAAAGCAGAAGGTTACATTTTACACAAACACTAACGTAATTTAAAACTTACTCTGTTCCCAATTTAGTAGCAAATTTGAAATAATGTTCAGTCTTAGAGGCTTTATATTGGTACTAATATAATTTCAACTTTATTTCAAACTTTTGCTCTTGTAACGAGTTAATTAGTAATTACAAACTTAACTCGAATTTTACTATTTTTTATTCTTTTGCTGTTATATATTTTCAGTAACTGACGATATCTTACCACGCTAACCCGGGTTTACGTTATGATTGCTTTGATATATTTAAGACAAATCATTTAAACGCATAATTTGAAATTTTAGAATTTTGTAGGGTCTAGAAATAGCTTTTATGTAAATAGATTGCTTCATACTTTATAATCCTACTAATATTATAAATGCGAAAGTTTGTAAGGATGTGTGTGTTTGTTGCTCTTTCTCGCAAAAACTACTGAACCTGCAAACTACTAAAAGTTGCAAAGAAATTTGGTACGCAGACAGCTGGATTATTATTATGTGTATCTCTCGATAATACTCGGGTACCTCCAGGAGGAAGGCACCCGGTGTTTTGGAGGGCTTATGTGGGGACAGGTCCAACACGCAGAGACTTTATAGAATTTAATGTGTTTAAGGACACATTTATTATTATTTTATCAAGAAAATATAATTATTAAACATGATAAGAGTTTCGAACCCACGTCTTAGTTGATTTACAAAACGAAATTGATTAATTGATTGACAATCTTTGATTATTTGATTTTTCTCTGCCTTTCATAATCATATCAAAAGTTTCATTCACGTTTCAATAACAATGCCTTTGTATTAGACTCTAGACAAGCCTAGCATTTCTTTAGCCATTTATATACTTTGAATGCTTAGTAACGTGATATGTGTTAAGAAAAATAGCGTCATCTATAGCTACTAATAATATGAAGAAGTAAATTTTATAACTTCCTTTTTTTTTATGTCATAGTCGGCAATGGAGCTGGTGGGTCGCCTGATGGTAAGCGCTACCACCGCCCATGAACATTTGGAGAGGCGTAAGGTCAATTGCAGACCTTTCGCCTCTACAAATGGATTGCCGACTTTAATTGGTAAGGGATTAGGAAAGGATTGATGAGAGGAATAAAGGAAAGGACTGGGAAGGGTGAGGAAAAGGATATGGGCCTCCGGCTCCCCCACTCACCGTACGAAACACAATAGCAAGCTATTATTTCACGCCGGTTTTCTGTGGGGATGTGGTACTTCCCCGGTGCGAGCTGGCCCAATTCGTGCCGAAGCGTGCTCGACTCCCACAATAAACTATCTATGATTTTAGGGAGTAATATCTGGGTCAACTGAACTTTTTCAAAATTCCTTTGCAGAAAACCATAATAGTCAATGTCTTAACAAGACACTTTTTAATGCTATACTTTTTAGCCTGAGTTAAACCAAGTGAAGCCGAGACAAACCGCTAGTATTTAATAATTCCCGCCATGTATGAAATATGCATATGAATATAAATGGAATTGCTTAGATTAGATTTGACATGTGAAATCTAATATATAAAATTCTCGTGTCACAGTTTTCGTTGCCATACTCCTCCGAAACGGCTTGACCGATTCCTCTGAAATTTGGTAAGCATATTGGGTAGGTCTGAGAATCGGCCAACATCTATTTTTTATCCCGATATTCCTACGGGATACGAACTTACGCGGGTGAAACCGCGGGGCGCAGCTAGTTTTATATAAATGGGTGCCTTGCAGAACAGAGCTCCGTCGACTTGTGACATATGAAATGAACAATGCCCGTTTTATTACTTGGGTCATAAATTATATGGAAGTTTGCGTCAACAAACATCGAACCTTAGGTTCAATAAATAGGCTGGACAAGGATTCTCCCTCTCTCTATTTCCAGAAATGTTTATTATTTATTGTACAAATATGAAAAGCAAAGGAGAAAATTGACTTTGTTTTGACTGGCGACTAATGCCGCAATCTATGTCATAATACGTTTCTTTATCTAATATGTGAATGTGGGAGTCGAGCGAGCACTGGTCAAGGAAGATTGCCTCATACTGCTCTAATCCCGTCGGTCATAGCATGGCTATATGTCATATCACAATAATGATGCCAATGGACTATCCTATGGTTCTTAAGCGACAACATACCATTGATTCTATATTATAATGTTGTGTTATCCTGTAATTGTCTGTCACATTTGTTTTTATTTGTTACTTCTGTGTATCTTAGGTATAAGTTATAATGTAACAGGTGTTGGATGACCTTATTAATTAAAATAAAATATTACAATTCGTATTGATTTTCCTTACAGAATATTGTACAGTATTACGATTGACGACATTTGGAAAATTGCTTGCATTAAGTCCATAAGCCATTATTCAGATTTCCTTTACATCCTATTAAATTCTCTTTGAAATTTAACTGCGACTAGGTTTCAGAGCTCTCGGTTTTTATGTGAGCGTATTTCGATAGTGAAGCGCTTTATCAGATTAGCATGCTGAATGAGATTGTTTGATATATATTAGTATTCAACGTTTAAAAGCTTTATTTAATTATAAAATATCCTAGGAAAGTGTGTTGCTCATGTGTTAATTTAAAAAGATTTTTATTGCTACAAAACCTAATTAATAAAACTTCTTCTCATCATACATCGGGGCTGTACCGACAGGTTTTCGCGGTTTTCGGTTTCATCATAGTGGGTAAAGGAGTTGGTGGGTCGCCTGATGATAAGCGTTACTACCATCCATAAACATTTGCAGAGGTCCTCCTTTGTAAATGAATTGAAGACTTTATAGAGGATATAGGCCTCTGGCTCCCCTTCATAGAGGGTATAGGCCTCTGGCTACCCTTCTCACAGAACAGAACATAGTAGAATTCACATTTTTCTATTTCATCTTCCAGAAATGTTATTTATCTAAAGCATAGCTAGACACATTGCATTGTACATTACGCTTGAATGCTTTCGCTATTCCATCATTCTTATAGTCCAACGACTTAAAATTTGAGTTTAACTATTTCCACATCTATAAATATGCGGACAAAAAGACCAAGTTCTTTCATGTCACAAGTCTTTGTCTATTGAACTGACAATTGAATTCAATCCCTAATTATTTTTACAAATGCGAAAGTTATTCTGCCTGTCTGTCTTATCTTTACGCCTAAACCACTGAACCAATTCGAATGAAATTTGTTACAGCGATAGTTTGAAACCCGAAAAAGGACATAGCACAGTTTATATCCCGCAAATGTTACAAGAACGGTTAGTATGGGGGGAATAACAGACGATTTTCACCCTTTCGACGCGGACGGAGTGCGAGTTTCACAAAAATCAGTATTATACATTTAATAAACGCATGGTACAGTTTTAATATAATATTTTACAGATTGTGAATATAGATTATAGAATTACTGGAGCTTATAAGCATCAGAAATCAAACCTTCAACCGAAAGTAAGGAAACAATCTCACTTCCACTACCAAGAACGAATAATCAATACAAAATACAATTGAATTTTAAAATCACAAACAATATTTACAAAAGATTTATTCCATTCTACATTTGTGCAGCTGCAGGTTTAAGTTTTTGACCCATAAATTATACAACTTAAGTTGTAGACAGCGTTTTCTTATTTTCCAAGAGAAATAACGAAATGTTTAATGTTCTTTGTAGGTTATAACAATACGGAGCTTGGCTATAAAATTAAAACAAGTACTTAATATTATACCTTTAAACGAGCAATTCTTGTATATATATATATATATATATACATATAATTGGAATCTCGGAATCGGCGGTAGAGGCGTAAGGTCTGCAAAGGACCTTATGCCTCTACAAATGTTCATGGGCGGTGGTAGCGTTTACCATCAGGCGTCCCACCAGCTCCATTGCCGACTGTAACATAAAAAAAAAGAAAAGATTTCGATACATTCTATCCTAGACAGAGTTGTGGATAAAAGTTTTTACAACCAAAATTTCCGAGATGCTACAACCAACACTTAATGAGACTAAATTCATTCATACAACATTCAAATTTCCAAATATTTCACAAGGAATTCATCTAGAAGTATTGAAATATTATAGAATAATTCACCCATTAACATTGCTTGAAACTCATAGCCGTAAGGTATGAAAACCTGAGTAAATATGAATCATTCCATTATACGAGACGGCACTCATAATTTTTCATGAAAATCCCCAGCGAAAATTTCAAAACGATGTGTAAACAGAACTTGAGTTATGAGAGATCTCTTAGCGCCAAGTGGCGTTGTCTTTTTCTCGTATCTCAGCTGTTTTTCCGTTATATACTTTATCAAGTCATCATATAGCTTTCCGCCCGTGGTTTTGCCCGTGTTGTCAAAGGTTCCCGTGCAGTATTAGATGTTTCGCCGTAGTAAATGGTAGCCTATTTCACTCTTTAGCCAGACGCAAAAATCATATCGCAAATTTATTCATTGCGACGTGAAAGAAAGACAAATAAACAAATATAATTGCATCTATATGTAACTAGCTTTCTGCCAGCGGCTTCGCCCGTGTAATGAAAGGAAAATATAGACAGACCCGGAACTTTCAGGACATAGCTCCAGCTCCCGTGGAATTACAAGAAGTACAGATTTAAAACTATCTCTTTATCAAATTTCAACAAAATCGTTTCAGCGTTTATAAAGGTATAAATTGTGTTACCAACACGAGTTTATTTTATGCAACTTATAATTTTATCATTAGTAAGGATTAAATGTATAGACTAAAGATATTGCAAAAGTTACTCATAAAATGGCAAACAAGTCGGTAATACTATAATATATTGTTAATAATAATGATTCTTCCCAATTATATACTGCATTTTTCAACACAAAATACATATCATCCTACATATTATGTAAATCTTAATTCTTTATCTGAGGTTTCACATGACCAAACGCGATATAACGCAATTTCCAATCAAGACTAATTGTAATGGCGCATCGATTAATTAGACTACAATCCGATCGCATAACAATGTTAATGCCTCAAATTAACATTTCCTGCATTAAAGTTCCAATATACAAGGTTTCAATGCATTTAAAACTTAATAGTCTTTTATCTCTTAAATGTTATTCAAAACCTTTGAATTTTTAGTTTAAATGAACATCATTAATTACTACAATAAAAGGTTTAGTTTTAATGATAAAAGTAATTTGGGTTATGGAATTTGTAACGTGGATTCGTATTTAATTGGATAAGAATTTATGCTGACACATCTATCTATCATACTCATATAAAGAGGAAAAGTTTTTTTGTTTGTTTGTACCCTAAAGGCTCCGAAACTACTGGTCCGATTTTGAAATATCTTGCACCAAAAGAAAGCTAGTGAGTGCTATAGGATACTTTTTACCCTGGAAATGTATGCACGGTCGAATCCGAGGCGAAAAGCCAGTTTAAAATACCTTAAAATATTTCCTGACTAATTATTATAATATGGATAAGTTAAAAAATGTTAAGAGGTTTTGCAGTTATTTGTAAAACTTTATGACATAAAAAGCAAATATAATTCCAATTTTGAATTTACCAAATACGAGTAAATTAACAATAACCGTTA
This sequence comes from Zerene cesonia, assembly GCF_012273895.1. NCBI lineage: Eukaryota > Metazoa > Arthropoda > Insecta > Lepidoptera > Pieridae > Zerene > Zerene cesonia. Next base: position 7,954,625 of record NC_052106.1, on the reverse strand, counting down.
CTGAAAACTTGAATATTTAAAATTGACTCAAAATTAATTATTTCATGAATCTCTATTTAAATGTCTCTATTTCTTTATAGTTCAGTCTGTTCTAATGTATGTATTTTTCTCAACACAAATATTAATTTAAGGACTATTTAAGCTTATTAGATTTTAAAAAGTGTTACTCTTTCTCTTTTACCAAGATTTATATATTTACTCATAGGGAAACAGGCGTAAACAATTCAACAAAAGTGGATTACGCATGTCACCCCGAATTAGGCGAGTTTGCTCCCAGTTCAGGAACATTTTTACATATTTTTCCCGCGGAAACCCGTCAGCAATAAATAAAGTCAGGCCACTTAACCCTTCGCAGCCAGGGCGTTAATGATCCGGGCACTTTAGAACGCCTCGGGAAATACGGTATTGTGCGAATGAAAGCGAACGGGAGGGTTAAACATTGTAGCGAAAGAAGCGTGCTTGTTGTTTCGGTAATTTGTGTGTTTTTTTGACTGTTGTTAATTGGGAAGGTTGTCTTTTTGAGTTTGTAAAGGTTAAATATGAAATAATTGGAATTAAATAAATTATCGTTGAAGTAACGGAGTTAAGTTTTATTTTTTTATGTCATCATCAGCCCATGCGTGTTCCCGCGACACAGGCCTTCTATGAGGGTTTAGGCCATAATCCAGCACGTTGGCCAAGTGCGGGTTGGCAGATGTCACATGTCGTCGAACTTTTGATTCTTGGACATGGCGGTTTCCTCACGATGTTTTCCTTCACCGTTTTCAGCAGTGGTGATGTTATCCACATGTGCAGATAAATTGGAAAATCAATTTATTTCCTGCACGCTCGCCAATTTCTGATGTAATAGCTGGTAAATGCCGATTCGCCTGACGGTAAGCGATCATCTTTGCTTGCTTGCTCGCTTGTAAGGGGTAAAGGATAAGGAAGGGATTGCCAACGAGAACAAAAGGAAAGACTGAGAAGAGTGTGGAACAGGATGTAGGCCTCCGGCTCCCCCATTCGCCGAACGAAACACAGTAGTATGTTACTATTTCACATTGATCTTCTGTGGGGGGTTTGGTACTTTCCCAGTGCGAGCTGATCCAGTTCGTGCCGAAGCGTGCTCGACTTTCACATCCTTACCCCCACACGCAATGTCAAATAAATTCAGTGATAACAATATTGTTTGGTATATTTTTGAAGTATACAATAACTGTCTTGAAGACATTCTAATGAAGTTTGTAAATAAACAAGTCAAAAGGAAATAAACTAAAATATATCAAGTTCAATCAAAAAAGGCGTAAAAACTAACCAAGCCTACTATCCTTCCTACTAATATTATAAATGCGAAAGTTTGTAAGGATGTATGTGTGTTTGTTGCTCTATCACGCAAAAACTGCTGAACCGATTGCAATGAAATTTGGTACGTAAGCAGCTGGACAACTGGAATAACATATAGGCAATTTTTTATCCCGATATTCCTGTGGGATACGGACTTACGCGGGTGAAACCGCGGGGCGCAGCTAGTATTACATAAATTCAACATTGAAAAACGCAATACAATTCTTTTCAGGAACGAACTCTGGACTGACAAAAACTCATATATCAACAACCACTACACCCGGTGTATCAAACAAAAAGACCGAAGGTTCGAGATGTTACACACGGAATTAACAAGTTTCGTAAAGTCAGAGTTTGAATCTAGCGCTTGCTGATGAAGTTTCAAATTGATTAATTATTTGTATTTGAGGAAGATCGTTGGCAGTACCGGGATACGTGATTTTATTGCAAGAGACATGCCCCTTGCCTTTCAGTTCAAATATAAAAAACTTTTCAAGATTCAATATCTTTAAAATGTTTATAAAATGTTAAGAAAAAACCAATAAAAGAACCAATTAATACCATGTAAGTGGTATATTAATACATGGTTATTACGAAATATATATAATAAATAATATAATATAATAAATTATGACCTGCGAGATTCGCAAAGAAGTAAAGATTGCAATTTGATGATTAAATTATTCTAATTTCAAAAACGAATTTTATATTTTTTTGTTACATTTGCCTCAAATGAAAGGCTGATTTGAGAAGTCTGACGAAGCCAACTTTTTTCCGACTTCTTAACGTGGGTATTATTCTGGTTTTATTTTATCCTGCTTCAAACATGAACAGTTCACGTTACCGAAAAAATACCTAATACATTTATATCTTACTAGCTGCACCCGGCAAACGCTGTTAAGCACAAAAAATTTCATCAAAATCGGTCAATCCGTTTCGGAGGAGTATGGCAACGAAAACTGTGACACGAGAATTTTATATATTAGATTTATATAGTGTACGTTTAATTCAGTCTGATCACACTTATCACACTTCACAGGCCGAACTTTTTCTAATGCGGGCAAAGCCACGGTCAGAAAACTAGTTTTAAAATTATTGACGTAACCCTAACCAAATGTTAATCACAATTTAAGATCAAGTACATTTTTACCCAGACATACTATAAGCTAGTGTAAACACGTGTAAGTACGTGCTTTTTAGACACATTTAATAGATAAACACGACATTTTATCGTTACGTACTCGTAAGCCGCATTTCAATTAACTTACATCATGTGTAATGTCTGAGAGCTCCTTGAGGTGTCTTTATAGAGTCCGATACGATTTTTTTAAATGATTATGAGACATTTATTCCCTTACTAGCTTCCCGCCTGCGGCCTCGCCCGCCTCCATATTGTTCTTACCTTTTAAAGCTTCCCTGGACTATTCAGAATGCACCAATACCATGATTATAAAAATCAGACCAGCCATTTTCGAGATTTAGCGAGGCTAACGAACAGTAATTGATTTGTTATATAAAATATATGTACATACTTAAACAGTCTGGCTAACAAACCTTCGTTTCAGTGAAAAGTACGATAAAACTTAATACTGATTTATGCTTATAATTATGTTAATTAGTGAGTAACGTTATTAAAAAGTTATAAGTTTTCTAACTTATTTACTATTATTTTTAAATAGAACATTATTATATCAAAAACTCTATCCGTGTTCCAGGAAACGGGTTAAGATCGCACTCGAAATCGATTCTAATAATTTGCACCATCAATTTAGCATATCGGTATCCGATCAGCGTCGGATACAATGTCGTATCGGACGGTGTGAAGTGCTCTTACTGAGCAAACTTTTATGATAACATCAGGCCCGCACTTAACACTTTCGTAATTCAAGCAAACTTTGGGGTCACAACCCTTATTCTAGCTGCCTTATTCCGCTAAAAGGGGTTGAAGTCTGGATGTCGGTGTATTTGGTAAGACAAAAAAAACTTTATTGTGTAGCCGTCTTTTAACAACGGTAATATTTATAAATACTATATTTCGAATAAATAATATATATTTTATTTCACTATTTATAGTTAACGCAACAAAATATTTTTATACTTGCGAATAAAACTCAAACGAAACATCTTTTTAGAATGACGTAACTGTAGGCGAACTTTAAAAATACAATAATGTAGAAATAACACACTTTAAATCAAATCGGCACAATATTATCGACATGTTAAGAAGTGTATATGTGTTTACTTCAAACACAAAGTCAAACTCAAACATTTATTTATTCAATAAGACTTCCGATAGAAGCACTTTTGAAGCGTCATATTACACAGTTGCTACATTTAGGTTCGGAAGGCAGCTTCTACAGAGAGAAGCCGGCAAGAAACTCTGTAGTTGCTCTTTGAAAATAATATCAATTTTAAATGTAACATGTACATAACAATGATGCCAAAGAACTGTCCTGTGGTTCTTAAGCAACAACATTCCATGGATTTTTATCTTACATATAAAATAATGCTATAGTAGGCTTTCTGAACTTACACCTTTAATATAATTTTTGAATTTAGCACTACTAAACGATTTTATACTATGAGGAATTCTATTGTAGAAGCGTATACCTTCTTTACTTACCTCTCTCCCTCCCTCTACTAGGAAGTATTTTAGTAATTTTCTGATCATCCAAGTGACTCCTATGAAAAACATCTATGAAAAACTGAGCTTCGCTTCATTTCATCTTTAACTCGAAAGCTTTAGTTATAGACTATTGCACAGTAAGACGAATTTAAAACTATATATTCTATATATATATATATATATATATATATATATATATATATATATATATATATATATATATATATATATATATATATATATATATATATATATATATATATATATGCTTTGAAGCTAATTCAAAATATTTCGGAAGTTGATCAGTTCATCAAATGTTTTAATAAGAGAATAATATTGTTTTAAACTCGAGATTGGCTTTTCTTACATTTTTAGGTTTCTTTTATAACACAAGCTTTTCCACCAACCAAATCAATACCAATTTCAAAGAAAATACAGTTCTCGTTCCCGTGAGGTTTCCGGGATGAAAACTATACAAAGGGACATATCTTTTTTTGAGTCGTAAACTATCCTTTTACCAAATTTACAGTCAAAACCAGAGTGACTTTCGACTTGATAATGTGCGATTTGTAGGGATGATGAATTTATGACTGTGAAAAAAGGAGGACGTTGACGATGGTGGGAACGAAGCAAGAAAGGGTGATGGAAATCGAGTTGGTGGTGATCAGAATAAAAATCCGTACTTTCTAGAAATTGAATATCGAAAACTAACTAACGTTTTTGTAATAACAACAAAGAGTAGAGGCCGCGTTATTAAAGGAAAAGATAGACAGTTCGGAGTTTTCCCCGCATCGTTCCTGTTTTTGTAGGAATTCCTCGTTGATAACTATGCTATATCCTTGCTCAGGTCTCAAACCATCCCCGTAGCAAAATCAAACAAATCGATTGTATGCTTTAGGAGTAAAGAAGAAACAGAAAGAGTTACTTACTACCATTGTGGGAGTCGAGCACGCTTCGGCACGAATTGGGCCAGCTCGCACCCGGGAAGTACCATACCCCCACAGAAAACCGGCGTGAAATAGTGTTAAAATGGTATAGTGTTTCGTATGGTGAGTGGGGGAGCCGGAGGCCCGTTTCCCTTTCCTCACCCGTCCCAGTCCATTCCTTCTTTCCAGTCGTTAATCCATTCCTTTTCCCTAACCCTAAAAAAGCGGGCAGCGCATTCGCAGAGGCCCTACCTTTGCGAATGTTCATGGGCGATGGTGATCGCTTACCATCAGGCGAACCACCAGCTCAGTTTCCCGCTATGATATAAAAAAAAATTCTTTCCCATTCATTAGGAGGAAAAAAGGGAAATATCTCAAAGTCCTATTTATAATAATATTAGGACGTAACCCTACAGAGACGAAGTTTACGTCCGTAAGTCGAGTAAATATAATCACTTGTTTTCTAAAAGCAAATGGGAACAGATTTTAAAATAGTGCTCGCCAAAAATCCAGACAATTCATAACAGTATAGCTTGGTGCAGGCGCTTAAAACAGCCTTTCAAAATTACTCTTCCAAAATTTCAAGATACACGGTTCCATACAATAGCAGGTCAAAGAATAAAAGAATAGAACTGACCTTTCGAACCTATAAGCGTATCCAGGTCAAAAGACTTCCGAGCTTAATTTCTGTCTCTATTGATTGTAAATAATGAAACGGAACCGGTTTATTTTAGACCCAAAAGGTCAAATGATATTGAAATATGATAACTCATCGTTTGAATTAAAAATATCTTTGGCTTTAGAAGCTTCTCTGATTGGGATAATTTGTTTAATTCAAAACGAAGCAGGGTTGAAAGAGTCTATTACAAATATTTAAATAATAAACTGTTCACGATCATAATTTTAGGTTAGTTAAGGTTTTGCAAATCAAATAAGCTTACAAGTGAGTAATGAGTCTTGTTTGTTAGATTAACCGAGACTAATTTCGTTCTAACAAAGAAAATAACTCTGAATTAACGTTGCCAAAAATTACATAACGTTATATTTTAATAAGAATATAAATAGGGTGTATAATTAAAACTCCAGACACTCCAATTACAGTCATTAGTAATGTTTCTATATTTTTCAAAATAATCTCGTATAATCCGAATGAAAACCAGTCTTCTAATAATGAAATGTTTCAATCTTGCTCGTTAACTCCTTGCTCTCTATTAGACGTCCTTATTGCACCGTGTTAAGGTACATTTTCCAAATAATGAAGAACTGCTCTGGTCTCGTTACCGGACCATTGGACGGCACGGCTCATTAATTTGGAATCTGTCTTAGATAACTCTTTAAAATCTTACATTAGAAAAAGTTTCTTAATGATTGAGATGTATACGAAATCGTTAAAAGAAATTGTTTGGCCGATTTCAACCGATATTAAGCTATAAAGCTTATTAATTTACTGAATATTGTTAACTAGGAAATAATTATTTTAGCTGCAGCCGAAGGTCGCTAAATTCAAAATGCTTTATTTGTATATAAGAATATAATTAAATTTAAACTTAATGCAAAAATGAATTATAAAAAAATGAGCCGCCTATATCATGCATAAGAGAAAAAGCGAAATAATATTATTACTATAATTGCTACTACTGAGTAGCATCTATTCTTTTTAGTAACATCTATGTAAAGTCGATGCCAATCAAGCCAAGAAGGCAGTAGATACCTGGGTAATAAGTTACTAATCATAAAAATATGTAGTAAGGAGGTAGGATATATCTATTATCTTCTAGTAAGTCAGACTCCCACTTCTGAAGTGTTAAGTAAAGTTACTATAAAGCAGAATAAAATTACTCATAATTACGTTTATAACTGCGACATTTCATTACACAAGGGAGACTTCCCAACAAGTTTGGAGCGTCGGAAAATATACTGCATTATGCTTTACTTATCACGTTAATACTTTATATGTCTTAGTCTCTATGGACTGCTATATGTAATAATAAACAAAAATGGCGATTCAGATAATTATTGCATAATTATTGGATAAATATTCGTATAATATTCGTCTCAAACTGATAACTTAAATGGTAATGGAGATTATTAAAAAAGTCAGATGCTATTTTAAAAATATTCTAGAAACAATAGAAAATCTTAATATATAAAATTCTCGTGTCACAGTTTTCGTTGCCATACTCCTCCGAAACGGCTTGACCGATTCCTCTGAAATTTGGTAAGCATATTGGGTAGGTCTGAGAATCGGCCAACATCTATTTTTTATCCCAATATTCCTACGGGTTACGGAATTACGCGGGTGAAACCGCGGGGCGCAGCTAGTATATGTATATTAATCACGTCTCGTGACGTCATAAAGTCTTAACTTGTCAGACATAGAGATTACTTAAGTTTCACTCTCAGATAACTATATTACACGCTAATCTATGCTTTGTTTAGGAATGTTTTTAATACTTAAGATTCAGTTAGCCTTCTCTTCAAGAATATGGGTAGCCAAGCTAAAAGTTATTGCTATTAAATTAACAAACTATATGTCCCGGACTCAAACATTTGTCCGCCAAATACCATCTTATGACTTGCGAGCGTCAATCATTATAAATTGTCTAATGGTTCTTATTTTATCTACATAATAGTTTATCACTTTTAATGTTTATGGGTGGGGTTTAATAAACGGGGATCAAACACGCTTCAGGACGAATTGGGCCAGCTTGCACTGGGGAAGTAGCACACCCTCACAGATAATCGGCGTGAAATAGTAGCAAGCTAGTGTTAGTGGTGGAGCTAGAAACCATTTTCCATCTCCTCACCCATCCCAGTCCTTCTTTCCAGTCTAATCCTTTCCATATCCTTTCTCCTTAAAAGCGAATGTTCATCGGCGGTGGTGATCGCTTACCATCAGGCGAACCACCAGCTCAGTTGCCCGCTTATGGCATAAAAATATAATTAAACCTGCTCTCGCTAAAACGCGTCGATGATGATTTAACAACAATCACAAGATCATAAACTTTGATGTGATGTAACAGCTATTACTTGTTAGCTAAAATAAATAAATACAGCACACGTAGTTTTAAAATAGTTACGTACAACGATGCAGAGTCAAAAACCGTGTTATAGCTGTGTTTACGCGATCTCTTCAATATTTATTGCTTAACAAATATTTATTTAAACCTAGTACATGCTTTTCGTTATTTCGTTCACTCAATTTGTTTATATTATTTGTTTTCGCGCGTAGAATTTCTGCTTTCTGGGTTAGTAGTTCTCGCAACTTTGAAAAGATTATAAATGGTGATGATGTCTCAGATTTTTTGGCTGATATAGTCGTTTTAATCTCCATAGTATAATAAACTCAAAATCTCAAAATGTTAGTTAATAAAATGACTTACCTGCGTATGTGAATAGAACATTGAAAAGTTGGATACTATAACAGGAACTGGGAGTGCAATGGTTAACACGCCGGCCAACGCGCAGAGAGCTCCCACAAACATTCCCAGATATGTCTTGGGCGCCATGTCCCCGTAGCCCACGGTTGTCATGGTAACGATGGCCCACCAGAGACCGAGGGGAATGGACTTGAATTGATTATCTGGATTATCCTGTAACAATATAGGGTCATGGTAAATAAATAAATGACATATCCAAACTTTACTGAGGGCCTAGCCTGAGTTCTTCAGAGGTCTTCAGTATAACTGCATTATTTTTTTGGTTTTGTACAGCTTAGTGGGGTTTAACCGATTGGCGTGATTCTTTTTGTGTTTAATAGGAAGTTATCACTTGATCTTATTTGAGAATGTGATGTTGTATGTGTATATATGTATGTAAATGTATGTATATATATATATATAACCTTTAGACTCGACTCGACTCGAATTTTGACACACTTTATACGGACAGATTTTATTTTAACTTTGTAACCTTAACAAGGTTACACATACAATGTATTTTAATGTTATTAATCCAATATAAAAAAGGGACTCCGCGAATAATAACAAATCAGATAGAATAAGCACACGTGTTTTTCTGCGACCTGTAACGTGACATAACTGACCTCCAAAGCGGTCCTTAGGGGATTTCACATTAGCTTACTACGGCCCTTTCATAACTACCGAGAAATGATCTTAAATATATATGCGTGAAATTATTTTTTACTCACCCTTTTTACGATACTTCGAAACTTTCGACACCTACAATAATTATTTTTTTGTAGTTTATGCTTGTTTTATGCTTGCTATTAATATTGTTTTTTGGGAATTTCACAAATCGGTACCAAGTTTTTACAGTTTGTCTTATTTGCTTTCGTCTTCATAAAATATCTTTCCTTTTTCAAACTTACACGATAACGATACTTATTACTTAACGATAAATTAACTAATGGTAACAAAAAAATATAAATAATATTACTGTATATAATAATTATGTTATGAAGAAAGATATGCCATTTTTATACTGAATTACGTTCGAATATCGTTGCGTTGTTATTGGAGTAATTTAAAGGAATACAGTAATATAAAACTGCGACAGCGATAGATAATATGGAAGCTATAAGATAGAAAGAGATAACGATTATATCAAACTGCAACAATTGCCTTAGTTTCTCTCAATAATTTGTGAGTGCTAATATGCTATCTACCCTTTTATCTTTAACATCATAGCTGTTTAGGCATTCCATATAAGTTATAACATATCAAACAGTATACTAAATACACTTAGACACAATAAATCATAGCTTAACACATCACATTTTTCCAAATAAAATTTACACCTATAAGACAATGGCCACTAGTCAAATCCTCAACCAGTCCTCAAAAAGCATTGGACTAAAGACTTTTTCAAAACCGATCCGATTTAACCAACTTTTGTATACAAGTGCGCCAGAGGCGAGGCTTTCTGATACCCACTAAATGTAAGAATTTCCCAACTTGTTATTGAATTCAGACCCTATTTTGTTCCCTTGCTCTCCCTGACAGTGGGTAAGGGTCATTTTATTGTAGTGTTCCGTACCTTAAAGGATATTTAGATCCTGTTGATTGTACCCTAAGATATCCCTAACTATCTTTTGACCACGGCTTCGCACGCGTTAAATTCTGAGTAGTTTAACAGATATTATAATACTTATAAACCTTCCTCTTGAATAACTCTATATATTAAAGAATAAACCATAAAATCCGTTGTGTAGTTTTAAAGATTAAAGCATACAGGCAGAGAAACCGTGTTTTGATGTGACAACGTCTTAAATTAGGTTGCGGCTCGGAGTCATTCATGAAAAAGTGTAACGCTCGGTAACGTTACGATGAGTCACCGAACTATGATCGGTCCGCCGCGCGCGCAGCACTAGAGAATTAGGCGCATTGAATCGGCGCGTGCTTGTGTCTCTGTCTCTGTCTTTTTCAATGTGTGCAATTCTTATTTTCATTCAAATCCTTGTTCCTATTGTGCAATTTAATAATATTCATATAAATAAATATTCTACCGAGAAAAAGACGTTGTCACGTAAAATCTTCGCCCGTAAAACCGACTTTACAGGCAACCATTTTTTATAGTGTATAGTGAAGTATACAATTATGTAAACTATGTTATTCACATATAAAAATGTGTAATCCACATATAGTCTATGTAACTAATACTAGCATTGCGCCCGTGACTCGCGTAGACACAGGAAAGATAGACGCAAGGTTTTCCTCACACGTTCCTGTTCTCGTGGGATTACCGGGATAAAAACTTTACTACGTCCGTCTCCTAGTTCTAAGTTACCTCTGCACGAATTTTCAGCCAAATCGAGTAATCCGTTCGTAAGTTATTAATGGTGTAACTAACACCACTTTCTCTTATATATATAGATTATAGAGATCAAAGATTCGTATGTATGTTTGTAATTTTTTCACACAAAAGCTATTGAACCAATTTCAATAATTCACTATTAGAAACTTGCAACTTCCTCAAGCGACACAGGCTATATACGAAACACGGGCGAACATATAGTTATGAATAAATATACGAAGTTATATTAGTTATTAATATCGAGCTACAATAATATATCCTAAATGATTTCAACTCATTTATCAAATACAAATCTTAGTATAAAAATGGATAATCTGAAACCAACTTCATCTATGAATAACAATATAGTTTATACACAAGCAAGAAATTAAGCGAATTGTTTGAATGAATATTCAAATATGTGACCGCAATTATGTAAATCTTGCCCATCCCAACTTGGTCTTGACACCCGTAATACTATGTGCATAAAGGCGAAAATACAATGAAACTTTCAATGTATATTATCCGACCAGATGTTTACGAAACTTCCTTTCGAGACTTTGCATGGAGAAAACGTGTAAAATATTATTTCTTCATATATATATGTTGATATTTGCATTATTATTAGTAGAAAATGTTAATTGTGCACAAAAATATATATGTTATTACAGTTAAACCCATTTCCCGATAGGCGATTTCCTTTGTTTAAAATAGAAACAAAGACGTTTAGTTGCAGCTAGTTTTAACTAGGAATGCGTTCTAACGAAAAACGGGTTTAAATGGCAACATATAAAATGTGTCCCTGTTGGGCTTTTGTTGAAACTATCTCATGTAGAAAGAATGCGTTACAAACTATACAATGTTTTCTAAGCAAGACTGTCAATTAGTTTTTATAATAATAATTAATATTATTATAGGGAAAACAAGCTGAAACGGAAAACGTATTTTAACTGTAACATATTATATCGACAATTTAATAAGAAAGGTATATAATCAAGAAAAATTCTCTATTATACTGCTTAAATAATTTTTACTCCGTAATATATTTCGTAACTACCACTATTCTTGTCCACAGATATACATACAGACAGACTCACACACACACACACACACACACACATAAAATTAACTGAATGAAAACGACACCCGTTCTCAAATGGGGGTCTAAAACAACCCGTATCACGATCACGAAGGAATATTGTATATCGCAAAGATAATTTCAAGTCGTATTAGTATGATAACGAGGCGCAGGTGACACTGATGTATACAACTCGCTAAATTGACGGTGAAAAATATTGCCTTATTTATTAGACATGAGAACGGCGCTAAGTATGAGAAAAGAAGATGGAACGATGTTATTGGAACATGTTAAAATTCTTTGGATAATTGAAATACTTGAATAGCTTTGACAGTTTTAACGTGCTGAAACGAAAGACACATTTTTCTAGTTACTAAATGATTACTAAATGCCTTTAATACAACTAGGGAAAACGCGTTCTAGCTAGGCTATGGTCCTTTGCTTCATTGAACCGTCAGCTTTCAGAACAAGTTCCATTTTATTTAAATTGAATTAAATCTACCACTACAATGCCTTCAAAGCTTTAGCTTTTGACCTTTAAAGCTAGGAAATAAATTGAACTCCAATATCCAAATTCAGTTGTTGCGTATGTGAAGCAGAATCCTGTTTCATATTTTATTTCGTACAACGGAAATGAAAACATGCAATAGAAATTTTCCTGCATATTAAATTTAGATGCACTACCAATATGAATCCGAAAGGAAGTATTGATGTGCTTTTATAAAGATTGCGCTAGAGAAGACAAATTGTGAAAATACTTTGTTCATGGACTAGCTATTTATTCTGATTTATTTATTTTATTTGGTAGATCCGTCATACAATTATTATTAACGTTGAGGGTGTTTGTTACTTCTTCACAATAAAACGGACCTGTACCTAAAACATCACTTCATAGTATAAAACAAAGTCGCTTTCTCTGTCCCTATGTCCCTATGTATGCTTAAATCTTTAAAACTACGCAACTGATTTCAATGGGACGTTTTTTAATAGATAGAGTGATTCAAGAGGAAGGTTTGATATGAATAATTACATGTTGATATTTATAATAACATCTATTAAACTTCTTTGAATTAACGCATGCGAAGACAAAGCTAGTTTGTAATAAAATGGAAATCAGATCACATCTGTACATTGAATAATAAAACAGTAAGTGCTGCCTAGTGGGTGTTTTGTAGATCCTATGTAACTATCAATCTCGTAAAAATCATCACAGATTAACTAATAAAATAGGTAATTAAATGAAAGCTATTCAAAATGAAATAAAGGTTAAAAGGAATTAAAGTTTGGGTTATATGTTTTTGATTAAATCAATACTTGACGAGACATCAAATTCATCAGTGTAAGTATCTAAAGTTCTTGTAAGTCGACGGAAACGAAGCCGTAGGCAGAAAACTAGTCGAGTATATTTCTCTGCTCCATTGCCTCCACTTCAATAAAATGCTAATGGATTTAGGAATAAAGTACCTTTGTGGTTGTGAAATAAAATTCAAAATCGTCTGATTAGTTCCGGATTGATATCTAACCTAAATTTGTAAGATGGACAAACTCATAAGCATAAAGGCATACTTTAAGGATGACCTTCTCCTTGGTATAGTGGGTTAACGCGTGAGCGTAGAATCGAAGGCTCCTGGGTTCGAATCCCGGTGGGGAAAATAAATGTCTAAGTCTGGCAGGGACACAGAAGTCTACTACCTACTTTGCTCTAAAGAAAATCAATCGCCCAAGGGGTCACGAGACTTCACGAAAAAAAAAAGTTGAGTACTTCCTCCACCGTACCTGTGACTTCTCCGCATAGTACACCAGACTCGCAAAGATAACGATACCCAGCACGAGAAAAAACACCAACAGCGTCAGCTCCTTCGCCGACGCCTTGAAGGTATGGACCAGGATCTTCAGCCCGGGACTGTGCCTCGTCAGCTTGAACAGCCTCAGGATCTTGATTATGGATATAAACTCCAGGATATCCGCCTTATCTATATTCCTTCGGACCACAGTCAATTCTACTACGACGTCCATATAAAAACTTAGCGTTGCTATAAAGTCTATTATGTTGACTGGTGATTTGACAAATTCTATTATGTTCGGCGCCACCTGTAACAAAATTGAAGTTATAATAATGATAACAATTTATTCATTCTTGTAATCCACACTAGTAATAATTAATTCTTAAAAAGTATGCAAGAATGCTTCAAATAACTAATACAAGAGCTGTTACAAATTTAAATTTAGAATATTAAAATGCCAATATAAAATCAAAATTTGAATAAAATGTGCAATACCAACTAGACATTAGACTGGTTCGAGTTAGAACATGATTCATTGCTATTGAAATGTTTTAAAGGATTGCGTATTTAAGAAAAACAAACAAATTATGTCAAGATGATATATTTATGATTCGTTAATATCACTAACAATCCTTTTTAATACACTTATTTCATTTATGAGGAGACTTTTATCATATTTTCTCCTCGAGTACTTAAAGTTCTCTAGCACAATATGTTTATCTTTTTATAAGCGTTCAAAATGGCGTTTAAAAAGTTACGATATACTTTATTATCGCTGTTACGAGATAGTAATCAAATAGGACAGCAAACAGCGAGTCTAGACTTTATTTACTAGTCCAGTGACTTCCCGTAAATAATAAAAAATATATACATATGTTCAAGCACAAAAAACAACAAGATATCAAGATTAAAGACGAATTTTCATTCATTTTTTCGAGTAACAATAAAACTCATTTGTTCACTTAAAAACTATGTTTACATACACAATTTGTGTACAACGAAACTTGTTTATGAAATAGCAATTATTACAATGTATATAGTTGTTTGATCACAATTAACTTTAGAGTTATTAAAGTAGCACGAGCATATAGCTCTATGATAAATTTCAACTCACAGCGCAATAGAGGGGAATGGAGAAATTGGATCTTTTGATTGCGCAAGGAATTAACTGAATTCCACTTTATGTTATCAGCAATATATTTCATACAACAGATCGTATTTTAAGTATAGAAATCTACATTTGAATAATATTTTTCCTTTCCCCTTCCCAGTCCTTTCCATTATTCCTCTCGCCGATCCTTTCTTAATCCCTTCCCAATTTAAAGTCGGCAATGCATTTGTAGAGGCGTAAGGTCTGTAATGGACCTTATGCCTCTCTAAATGTTCATTGGCGGTGGTAGCGCGTCAGGCATCAGGTGTCCCACCAGCTCCATTGCCGACAATGACATAAAAATAAAATAAAATATTCTATCGATTATGGTACAGTAGCAGCTGTTCTCTGCGAAGTTATTTTTCACTTTTTCACAACAATCAAATTGTTCTGGCAATAACCCAGAAAAGGTGTTTTGTTTGATATTCATAGTAAAGTGTTATTGCTATACCGTGACTCGGCTGAATTCGCGAATATTCAAGTTATTTAGAACTACAGTTTCGCTCCCATTCTGTTTGGGATTGAAAATTTTATTGGTTCCAGACTAATAACAAGTATTGTTAGTATTTTTTGAGTCGTTTTTTTTTAGTTTTTATATCATTTATTTATTAAAAACTTTTATGTTATAAAATTGTTTTTAGTAGTGAAAAAGCGTACCTAGTATCTTAAAAATAGCACGCTGTTCTGGCGAATTATGTTACGTTCACGAATTTACATAACTCGTTTCAATTATACGGTCTCCCGTATCCGCTTGAATTCTGAATATATGTTATAGGGTTTCAGCCAGTTTTGAGCTAAAACTATCTAGTCTGGCTGATTTATATTGATAAGTAATAACTTCAACTATTTATAAGTTAATGCTGATATTCTTACCTATTTCACAATGTTTGTTCGCAATGCGCAAATTTCAGGAACCACCGGTCTGGTTTGAAACATTATTTCAGTGTTACATAGTCCAACTATGGGGACTATAAGCTATATAACATCATGTACAAAGTGGGTGAAACCGCGGAGAACAAATAGTTTACTTATTCATTATGTAAATTTCAGATTACACTTTAAAAATTATGCACCCACTAACACACTTTTCACTTCAGCCTCCCCTAACCACAGATTAAATACACGTAGCTTTCTTAGCATATACTTAACTTATTCGTAGGTTAAATTGAGTTGAAGCTTTAATCGGTGTTATTTGTTTTTTTTTTGTTCCAAATAAACAATTTTGTGCATTTTAAATAGCTGATGACGAGTTTTTGCCCGTTTTTTTTTTAAAGGGTAAAAAAACTATCCTATGTATCCTCTATACCAAATTTCATATAAATCGTGAAGTAGATGCACATAGCCAGACAGTAAGAGTTTTTTTCTATCATATTAGTCTATACATATTATATTATATATAAGTAGTATATAATATTAGTGTACCAAATTTCAAACTCGTATATCATCGTGGTTCAGTTTTAACACGAAGTTTCTGTCTCACATATAACAATATTAGCTTTTGCCCGCGGCTTCGCATCCATTTAATTCGGACTAAAACCCCTTCCCCCCTTTTCCTTCTTAAATCACTCTATCTATTATTATTTTTAATAGAACTATCAAAATCTGTTACGTAATTTTAAAGATCTAAGCATACAGGCACACAGGAGGCGGAAAACGATTTTGTTTTATACTATATAATATAGCTTACCAACACACATGTCGAATTATCATCCTTTAAGTCGGTAAGCAGCATTTAATCAGATAACCAATGTTCCCAGGATCTCACGCAAAACGCGAACTTATAAGCGACAAACCAAAAGCTGCCCTACCCTATTTGGGGTCTAGATAACGACGGAGTGATTAGGTTAGTACGTAAAAGGCGCTTCAGACCGAAATCGTTCATATATTAACATATAAATGAGATTGTTACAGCAAATTGTAAAAACAAATCTTGTTTGGGAAGATCTAAGGGAGGTTTTGTGTTGTATTTTTTTAAATGTGATAAAAGCACTGGTTTGTTTTGGTTTACGCTATTTAAAATGTTTTAAAATATAATTAAATTTACATGGTATATATGTTGCAATAAACTATTTAATGCATATGAATAATCTACTATATAAAAATAAGTCGGGTTTTCCTTCCTGACGCTATAACTCCAGAACGCACGAACGGACTTCTACGGTTTTGCATTCGTTGGAAAGGTCTCGAGCTCCGTGAGGTTTATAGCAAAGAAAATTCAGGAAACATTTCAACAGAAAAGTGGGAAAATCATTTTTCACATACAGCCATCTGGTGGCGAAACGGAGTTCGCCGGGATTGCTAGTATTATATACGTTAAGCATTTAAAACTCGATGCTAACCGTATTTGAATGTAGATCCATTTATTTCGGTAATTTGAATAATTTTAACATTTACAATAAAATTATTATGAATAAACCTTTATAGCCTACTAGCTTTTACCCTCGACTTCGTACGTGTTCGCTCGAGTATTTAATAGTTGTTGTTATAAATATAAACCTTCCTCTGGAATCATGTCTATCTAAAAACCTATCAAAAAGATCTAAATATACATACGTAAGTACAGACGCGGAAAGCGAATTTGCTTTATACTACGTAGTGATATGAAATTCCTCTCCTCTCTATTTTAAGTGCAGGAGACAGCAGGAAAGCCGAACAGATCTTATCAGCGTCAAAATAAAACGCGGGTGTTCCGCCTGCCGTGTGATATTTCGGATATCCAAGAGCCACAAAAGCAGGATAATGGCGGATTTAATATCCGGGTACATTAATTGTTACAGCGGCCAACGTCAACGTCTATTCTTACCTTGTAACTTATCGAGATTTCGGTTACTGATAGTTGACAACCCTAGGAGATTAGGGCTGACCACTTTTTATTCTGGATCGGGTATATTTTTTTATTAAGTAAATAGGTGATTAGATATCAAGTACTATATTCTACATATTTTTAATTAAAGTGATTCAGAATTATACAATCATATAACCTTAATTTTTAACAAGGTGATGTATAAAATGATTTAATGTCATTTAATTTATATTATAAATATGTGTAATATAAATTAAATGACATTAAGTATTTTTTTAGATTATGTCTGTTTTTACGCCGAAATCACTGAACCGATTAGGATAAAAATTTACGTGATAAATAACGTAATACATATTTATTTGTATAGTTTTTATAATGAAATCTTAAGGAAATGGGAACTATTTGAGGAAAACTCAGAAAATGATGTTTTTTTCCTTTGGTTTGCGGGCGAAGCCGCGAGCGGAAAGCTAGTGCCATGAAATATTTCAGTAATAACATTATCGCACTCTATTAGAAGAAATTGTATGAAAACACAGCTACACAGAGCAAAAACTTGTAACCCAATGGACTCGAACCAATAGCCTTTTTTCTGACACAAAATAAAAAAGGCTTAAGTTATTTTAGTATTGTTATTTATATTTTTTATGTCCACAGCTTAATAATTGTGTACTATTTTATCCGACTGTTACAAACACTACACAAAGCTTTGCCATTCAAACTCAGATGTACTGGAATAAATATCGACGATAATTTTAAAATACAGTGCCCGCCACTTGAATAGCCTCACCCTATTTTTTATGAGTATTATAATTACACGTGATAATTTGTATTAATAAATCAAATTAATTATAAATAATTTTTAAATTGTACGTCGTGGCGTTTATCGAACGACACATAAACAAGTCGGAATTTGTCTAAGCGCGGAACGTTGGAAAC
>NC_052106.1:7925582-7935245 GCF_012273895.1 Zerene cesonia | reverse complement strand
CAAGGCTTCCTGTTTTATTTAATATACGATGCTTGATGTATATCTCCTTTTTATATTACTATGTGAAATATTAATTTTTACGATGAGGCTATTCAAGTGGCGGGCACTGTACATATCCCTTGCATTCTTACTACAGAAGTTTTAAAATATATATTTGGGCAGCGTTAGCAAGTGATTTTCTGAACAATTATAAATATTATTATCATAATTATAATATCATTATTATTATAAGTACATCTATAAGTAATTATTGAAGTTAATCAGATTTTATTTCGACGGAACAATTTTTCTTTGTTGTGTTAGAATGCCGACAAGGCTAGTTACAGAAATCAATGAAAAGTAGAATAACTAGAAAGTAAAAGGAAAATCTGATTTATTTAAATTTATATGGTATCATAATGTAATCCGCCACGCTGGTCACTTATTTAATAATAAATTGCGTATAAAATCTAATCATGAAATGTCTAGTATATTCAAAATGAAAATAAATCACTTTCAAATGCCAACACTTTGTATATAATTAATCGACTGAAATACGATATCGTGACAAATCCATTCGCTTCTCTTTGTTCCGTTCAAGCGAATGAGTCGAATTCCAAAGGTAACAGCTATTTTGTGATAAGCCTCTGAAATCGGACTACATTGATAAAATGTGATCGAGTTACATTCCAATTGTTTTAAAAATAAATACGATTTATTGTTACCCGTATCATTTGTCCTTACTCTTGCTGTTGATAATTCCTAACAGTGAAAGACCAATCTGTGCAGCAAGCAATGTATTTTTGCGTTAATTTTACGTAAAACAAGACTGTTAATAATCAAATAAGATATTTATCGAATGAATTACACAACCTTATATTTTAGTTTGAAATACAAAAAAGGAATAATATTACTTACAACCAATTATGTATGTATCGTAACTCAAAAACACTGTTAAAACCGAACAGAATCCAAGATCTCTTGTAACATATAAAGCTTAAATGTAAAGCAGAACAGTTTGTTTGCTTGATCGCACTAATCTGAGGAGCTACTGGTTCGAATTGAAGTAATTTTTTTGAATAGTCCATTTATTGCTTGGCTATATCGACTATAATGTAACATTATGTATGACGTAGGTAACCGCGGGGCACTGCTTCTATTTTATATTTTCAAAATTTCTTTTTAAATATACAAGGAACTGGGCTCCACTTGGGTTAAGCTGAGATATATAATCAATATCGCCTTTATTTTACATACGTTTAAGAAGTCCAATATTATATCAGTTTTGTAGTTATTTTTTAGTATATCCATGTCTATAACACGAACAGAAAATAAAGTCCTCTTCGTAGAAGTTTAGATTTAAGATAACATAAGAATAAAACAGTTTAACCCGAATAAAAGCAGGACGAATAGAAATATATCCGTAGACCATTTCAATGTATTTCAAGGTTTGAATCGTATAACCATTTACTGAATTAAATTTGAATTTGTATTTGAAATAAATGGAGGAAACTTTCAGATACGAGTGCTTTATTTAAATTAAATCTACAAAGCTAAGGCTTTACGTTAAAATAGTTTTGTAATCATGTAAAACCAAGTTGAAATAACGGCTAACTGTGTACAATATATATCTTGTTCGGTTGTGAGGACCTCGGACTTAAAATCGGGGGTTCGAGACCAGGCAAGCGTGCAGGATGTAAATTAATTTTTCAATTTATCTGTTGATACCATCACCACTGATCGAAATGGTGAAGGATAACATCGTGAGGAAACCGGTATGTCCGAGAAAAATAGTCCGACGACATGTGACGGCCAACCCGTACTTGGCCAGCGTGGTGGATTAATTTTTAGCAATTAATAGAAAACAAACATATAGAAAAAGGTTACCACGCATTTCAGTATACTATAACAATAGTATTTGTTATGCAATAGCGATCTATTATAAAGAATAACAATTATTATAAATATTTTCGTGTCTCTATTCGTCTGATTGTCTATTTGCGTGTTTGTCCATGCAATGACGAAAAAACCAACGAACAGCTTTTGACACAATTTTATACGGACCAATGCTTGGTTCTACTCATTAGCTGTATATTATTACATGTATCCGGGGAAAAAAATAAGAAATTGAGGTTTCTTAATGGGTTTTTTTATGTCATAGCGGGCAACTGAGCTGGTGGTTCGCCTGATGGTAAAAGATCACCACCGCCCATGAACATTCGCAGAAGCTCAGACCTCTGAGAATACACTGGCCGCTTTTAAGGGATAAGGGATAAGGAAAGGATTGATGACAGGAAAGAAGGAATGGACTGGGAAGGGGTAGGAGAAGGAAATAGGCAGGAAGTTATTTAGCTTAAATAAAAAGTTGAGGAGATATCAAAATAAAAAAATATATATACATATATATTAGGTACAGTATTCGAATAACTACGAAGTGCAAAATTTTGTTGTCCACTTTCCAAGTCTGAGCGAAGCCACGGGCGGAATGCTAGTTCCGTTTCGTAGTGGTTCCTCCGTCAAAGAATATATAAGAAAACAAATCAGACATATATGAGACGAGATATTAAAATATCATTAATATAAAACTCAGAAATTGGATAAATTAGGGACATTTCTTTAAGACGGCCTTAAGGGCAAATCCAAAGTTATTTTATATCAATATCTGAAATTGAAATGAGTTCAATTGAGAGCTTTCAACAGAATTAAAGTCTCCAATTAGATATTAACCGAATTAATTAAGATAATTGAGGAAACAAGGGAAAAATGTTATCTCCGATCTCGCTTTATTCGTCCATTGGGAGGTATTATCTTTTATTGGTTTTACATAACTACGCAATTTCTCTTTTATTTGGTTATTTTCATATCAGTACCTATGGAAACCATATACCTAACCATCGCCATAAAATAAGAAATATGCTTTATCACTTTAAAATGATGTCTATATATAATAATTAATCATAAAGCCACATTCATGTGAACTCTACAATAACAAATATATTTTATGTCACTGTCAGTAATGGAGCTGGTGGGTCGCCTGATGGTAAGCGCTACCACCGCCCATGAACATTTGGAGAGAGTTAGATCGATTGGAGACTTTACGCCTCTACAAATGGTTTGCCGACTTTAAATTGGAAAGAGATTAAGCAAGGATTTACGAGTGGAAGAAAGGAAAGGACTGGGAAGGGTAAAGAAGAGGATATGGGCTCCGGCTCCTCCATTCACCGAACGAAACTCAGTAGCATGCCATTATTTCACGACGGTCTTCTGTAAGCGTGTGGTACTTCCCCGGTACGGGCTGGCCCAATTCGTGCCGAAGCCTGCTCGACTCCCATATACATGGGATACGCTGAATACTCACCATCAGGAGACGTGTCTACTCTGTTGCCACATATAAAAAAACTGTATTATATAAAGGTAAATAAAAAAACAATCTTACGATTCAAGTGCTTCTAGAAGTCTCATTTAACAAATATTTGAGTTTGAGATATCATATTTTCAAAATACTCTACCAAACGCTTTTCTTCCGATATTGAACCCCTGATCCTATAGCCACCCACCAGTCACCACTGTACCATAGCAAGCATCGATCACAAAACATTACGTAACAAAAATGTCCACGGCAGAAGACACGTTGGTATTAATGAATCAAGCAACAAATTGACTGTGAGGGAATGTTTGACGTTTATTTATTACTACCGTCTTTTCAGGCTTTTTGGCTACGGATCTATCTATCTTTTTTACTGTCTCGTGTATAAAAATCTGACTTGACTGACATATCACAGCTCAAATTAGGATAAGATGCTTTTTGCTTTACCTCGAGGAAAATGTAGGTTTAGTTATATAATAGTCAGTTTGGAAACTAAACACGATAGGCGCAGGTTGTTTATTTGTTTGTTCTATCAAGAACTGCCGGGTTGGATACAAAAATAATATGAGGATTGAATAATTTCCGTATATATATTCTATATACGAGCAAGTGCGAGAACGAAGTCGATTTTATCCTTAAAGCGTGTTTTTTTACAATTATTTCCACTCGCAATAGTCTAAAAGCACCTCAATACCAAATTAATATCGTTCATTAAAACGAGCGCTTCTCTGAATAAAAATTAAAGAGATCAAATACAAGTTCCATTAATTGTTAATAGAACTTATAAATTATTCATTCGCGGGTTTGAGAGATGAATAACGGTCTAATTGTTCATATGCAAATTGAAAAGAAATGAATGAATGTCGAGGCCATATTCAATAGCGTGTGTGTAATTAAAATTTAATGGCTTTGTCGCTATTATTGAAACTCGGTTTGTGTATTATGAAGTTTGTTGATATTCACATCTGCTTAAATTATATATGACTGTGATAATGTTTAATGGATTGTATAATAGACTAGTGGGCCGCTCCGGCTTCGCCCTTTGTACATGTATAGCCTTTAGCCTTCTTTAATAAATGGGCTATCTAACACTGAAAGAATTTTTCAAATCGGACCAGTAGTTTCTGAGATATTTTTTTTTTTATGTCATAGCGGGCAACTGAGCTGATGGTTCGCCTGATGGTAAGCGATCACCATCGCCCATGAACATTCGCAAAGGTAGTGCCTCTGCGAATGCGCTGCCCGCTTTTATGGGGTAAGGAAAAAGGAAAGGATTATCGACTGGAAAGAAGGAATGGACTGGGACAGGTGAGGAAAAGGAAAGGGGCCTCCGGCTCCCCCACTCACCGTACGAAACACAGTGGCATGCCACTATTTCACGCCGGTTTTCTGTGGGGGTGTGGTACTTCCCCGGTGCGAGCTGGCCCAATTCGTGCCGAAGCGTGCTCGACTCCCACATACAAAATTTGTGCGTTCAAACATACAATCAAACAAACTCTTCAGCTTTAAAATATTAGTATAGATATAAAATTTAATTATGTCATTTTTGTTTAAACGGCTAGTTTATATTTATCTTCACTAATCACTACATAGTTAAATAAAACAAGTTTCTCTGTCTGTCCATATGTCTCCATCTATGCTTAAATCTATAAAACTATACAACGAATTTTGATGGGGTTTTTGGGCGTTTATGGAGGTTCAAGATTAGCAACAGGCGACATCATAACAAAAAAATATAAAAGATATAATATTTTAAGCATGTGGGTGTTTTTCTCGGAATCTGTGAATGTTCAGAGAAAAATTATGGGATAGTGCCAGATTGTATATGAAAGCATTTTTTGTCTTATTTTTTCTTGCATTTCTATCACTATCAAAATAAGTATATTATAATATACTTAGAGGTATATTGCTTACAAATAAAACTGAAATATAATTAACTTGGCCACAAATTGCAACTCATAATTGTAAAAAAAAAACAGAACTCTATTCGAAATGTGACCTACAATTTAGGCCATAACTCGTGCATACAGAACCGCGAAAAAATTAAATTACTCCAAACCAACCCTTCACCCAACACCACAGAATACCAAAGTAATTAATTTTTAATCATTCCTAACGGCCGTATTTAATTATAGCGATATAAACGCGGCATTGAAGCGCGCCGAAGAGAAAATATGAGAGCTTTTTCAATATATTTTAACAGCGTTTAAAGCAACGTTTAATATGTTAATGAAAGACTGTTATGCAATTAAAATTGTGAATATCAAGAGTTATCGATTGGTCGTTGAACGCAGCGAGAATTTTATGCAATGTATTTGTATAAAAACCATTTCACCGCTTGTGAAATGTCATTGTTAGTTTTTTTATTTTTATTGACAGTTGGCAGAGGAGCTAATATTGAGCGACTAAATACGTTCATTAATAATTGTTCGCCTTATGCAATTGGATTGCCAAATTGAGTGAATAACCACTACTTAGCATAAAACGAAGTCGGATTCTCTGTATGTTTAAATCTTTAAAACTACGCAACGTATTTTGATGGGATTTTTTCACAGAGTGGTTCAAGAGGAAGGTTCAAATGTATAACATATATCAAACTACTCCAAATTTAACGCGTGCGAAGCGGCAGGCAAAAGCTTATATGAAATATATAAAAAATACGTGAAGAATAAGAAGCACCCAAAGCATTTAAGCTCGTCTTGATAGTTATGCGGGAATAGCAATTTGTATGTAGTTATATTTAGAAAACACCGAAAAACTATTGAAAACGTCTGCATAACTACTGATTTCTCAGTGCTGCATTTTCTAAGCATTATTTGTTATAGTATTTTCTTGTGTTTAATTTCACGCGAGTATTATATATTTAGAAATTAAAAACTTTTTAACGGATTTTTCATTATATTATTTACCCGAAGTTTCAAACACTTTACAGCGAGCGAGCTGTGTAATATAATGAATGAATCGCGTTTAAAATCTGTTAAAAAGTTTTTAATTTCTAAACATTACTTGTTATGTTTAGATATGCCTATTGGAATGAGCGTGTGTAAATTTTGTGTGTTTAAGAAGAAAACCAACAGCCCTACACGTATATGTAAATTACTCCTAATTATTATGGTAATTATGAATTTAATATTAGAGAAATTAAAATCTATATATGAAACCATATAAATTACTCGCAAAGTCAATCAATATTTCGTTTACACCTTCGCGTTACATTTAAATCTTATTAAACGGGCCGCCGTCCAAATATAAAGAGATTTCCGAAGATTGGCTTTTTAGCCAGCTTTTGGAAGTCCGCCAACAAATCAGGTAATAAAAACTTCATGTTATTGGTTCCCACCGCATGTTATGATGTAATGTGAACAGTTTGAGACTTGTTATCGAGGCACTTGTCAATTTGAATTATTGGTTACCGGTTTATGGGAAACTTTGAGTGTGTGAAGATTGTTCTCGGGTGGTAAGGGAACTGGTATTAGATTAGATTCTTTATCATTTAAATACAACAATGAAACTTTAAGAGACTTAATGTGCTAGAATTTACTCAAATTTGCGGAACTAGTTCAATTTTAAATGACACTCGAAAGTTACTGGTACCTTTAAAATAACACAGGAACATCACAATCGGTTCACCGTGTCGTAAGTAAGGTAACAGAAACAAAAAATGCAGTCGAATTGAGAACCTCCTCCTATTATATAAGTCATGAATGTGAAAAGACATTGAAGAATTTTGACTCTCATAATTTCAACAGACTCGAGTTTTTAGGAATGTTACGAGTTTTTACGTGTAATGAAAGAAAACCCGTAAAAATGCGTTAAAAGCTATTACTTCCTATTCGTTAGGGTATCTGCTAAAAAGGCAAGCTTCAAAGGACATTGCAACAAAGGCCGCAGGGGTAAACAGGAGACCTATAAAATGCTTACTTTTTTCCCTACACTTCAATCGCTTTGAAACTTTTTTGCGTTTTATCAAAAACGTGGTTGTGGACGGAAATTTATCCAGTTTAAACTTTATTCTGCGATTTCTGAAATACGTTATTTACAAATGTTCCTGTGTTTACCTATCTTAACTTGTTTTTATTATTTACTTCCTTATTTATTTGTCCGTTATTTCAAAACTTGTATATTACACGCAGGACGCATTTTGTAAAAATCCATATCAAAACTAAATTTTTATCAATTGTATCCCCCTTGTAATTTAGGTCATATTGACCAAAAAAACTCGTACACACACGCTTTTAAACATGTAATATAGATGTTCCTTCTCAATATCCAATAATTTTAACCCAAATCAGTCACCTTTGTCTGGTGCTTACGATATTTTTCTAAGTTCAAATACTTGTTCACAGAATATCAGTATATTCATTCAATTTGTTCAACTTGGTAAACCGAGCACGCGTGAGAGCTGTTGACACTCGAACCCTATTCCACGACAAATTGGAATCCGATTTCTTTGAATGCGCCCAGGAAATAGTGCCTGACAGTTCAACGGGATGAATAGGCTTGTTATAGAGATCTGATGGTGAAGCAATGGGGTTATTAGATGAAATAATAAACGTGAAAGCATTCAATAAAGATGTTCTCCGAGAAGTTCTAGTTTTGGAAATGACAGTTGGAATTGTGAAGGTTTAATTTTTAGTTTTATAGCATTGGAATGCTTTATAAATGAGAAATTTTTGAAAGAATAGAAAAAAAAAATTGTATTGGTTTTGATGCTTCTTAATCATAGATCAATAGATGGCGTGGGGTGCCCCTTAGGTACATGAAACCGAAAGAGTAGAAGAAATTCGATTACTGTGGCAGGATCACGGGTGGCCGAGGCTAGGCGTTGCTACGGTTAGGCAAGAAACGCAGGTTCGAATCCTGCCTCGTGATCAAATTTTTTCTTGTGAAGGTTTGTTAAATCGATAGTATGGAGGCCCGTTTCCTTTTCCTCACCCGTCCTAGTCCATTCCTTCTTTCCAGTCGTTAATCCTTTCCTTTCCCTTACCCCATAGAAGCGGGCAGCGCATTCACGGAGGTACTACCTTTGCGAATGTTTATGGGCGGTGGTGATCGCTTACCATCAGGCGAACCACCAGCTCAGCTGCCCGCTATGACATAAAGAAAAAAAACATGAAAAATAATGAGTAGGCAATTGATTCTCAAATGAGGATATTGCTAAAAGTTGGTCCATAATAAGTGATGTTAATGTTTTCTAGCTACCATTTAAGTATTTCAATTAATTTTTGAGAATTTCCTTAATACTGCATAGGTAAATATATACCGTATTGAACAACCACGGAACGTGTCCAATCGTTGTTAAAAGTATTGGTCCAATTAAAGAAATTCGTTAGAAGTATAATATATATCTCGTATATACTATATCTACGAATACTACTATATCTATATCACTGATTAAGTCCTTCATATTTTTATCTGGAATGGGAACCCCCTATCCCATCCGATGTTGCTAGTGTGTATGTATTGCTGGTGATTGTGTAGCCCAAGCAAACTCTAGCACTGCTACATGCTATTCAACCACTTGTCTTGATCCTGTTTGAAACCCTTTTCTTACTAGCTTATTAAGAATCTATAAAAAAAATACATGTATAACTAGCTGATGAACCGGCAAACGCTGTTGTGCCTTACTCGTATCAATGAGGATTATGAAAAATAGACGTTGGCAGATTGTCAGATCTATCCGATATGCACACAAAATTTAATGAGAATCGGTCCAGCCGTTTCGGAGGAGTATGGTAGATAACATTGCGACACGAGAATTTTATATATATACACAATAGCTGGCCATATCAACTCACCACTGATCTAACAAGCAGTTCTATGGTGAACCAGACGTTGCAGACCAGCTCGATGTAGAAGAACGCGACATGGGGCTGGTCGTTCTCCTCCCAGAGGAAGGTGCCGTTGAGCGTGAAGTTCTCCATTTCGAAGGGTTCTGGCACCCGCAGGTCAGGGTGCGTCTTCAGGCAGAAGCAGAGCACTGACACGCAGATGAAGAACACTGATGCAGCCGATATCACCTGGAACAGGTTTAGTGTGAGTTATAGGCTACAGTGTTGGGTCGGTTACAGTGACCCAGGGCCATGATCATATTGGGGTGGTTTGGCAACTTTTCGTGTATTACTCTAGAGCATAAGCTACATCACTGCCAAGAATCATGAGAATCCGTTTAGTTGTTTTCGCGTGAGAGTGTAACAAACATACATCTATCTTCACAAACTCCCGTGTTAATAATATTACATATTATACTATATAAAGCTACACACCCACTGACTGACTGACATCGCTTTTCTCGGAAACCGGGCGAAAAGTGGAGA
>NC_052106.1:7922569-7924582 GCF_012273895.1 Zerene cesonia | reverse complement strand
TTGATAATACTGGTCCACGCAAAAATCCACGCGGGCTGCTTGCAGCCCGCGCACCGCGCACCAGCTAGTTATATTATATTAGGGATAGGATTAGATTAATAATAAATTCACGAACAAAACATATATTCACTTCTTCCATCGATTAGAGTAATTATTATGTGAATATAGGTAATACATAATGATACCGACCATATTGTTTCAAAAAATTTTTTAACTCGATCTTAACCGCCCTAAAAATTTCCGCAGAAGTCAAGCAGCCACTATTATTTTCCAGTAAATCCTGTGCACAAGTTAGTCCGAGCCGCCCAAATATTTACCGCTCCAACGTTTGGGCAACGGAATTGTTGGTAAACTAAACATTATGAATATTATATTTCGCGAGCAATTTCCTCGTACAACCACCATTAGTTACTCGTTTATTTTCCGCATAGAAAATGTTTTTGCCGAGAGACTTGCAGGAAATGGCATAGTGTGTTATTTCCTTATTGTTTATGTTTTTTTTTATGCGCGACCGCAATTTGTTTCGTTGACTGATGCGTTTTATGTAATCCGTAATGGTTTCAAAATAAAGGATTGGGTAGTCTTTTGAAGTCGCTATCTGCCAGTGGATGTTGTGTGAAAATCGGTGCAGCTGTGTAGATTAGGAGTAAACGTACAGAAAGGTTAGATAAGATCTATTCAATGGACAGGTTTATAAGAGATCTATTTCCTTCTCCTCACCCTTCCCAGTCCATACCTTCTTTTCAGTCATCAATCTTTTCCTTATTCCTTATCCCATAAAAGCGGGCAGCGCATTCTCAGTGGTCTGAGCCTTTGTGAATGTTCATGGGCGGATGTGATCGTTTACCATCAGGCGAACCACCAGCTCAGTTGCCCGCTATGACGTAAAAAACATCTAATGCTCTTTATTACTTTTCTTACAAAAATTATGGTTGTGAATAATGCTTTTATTCAAATAAAACACTATTGCATATAATATCAACACGCATATGAAGTCTAGATGTAAATAATTTGTAAAATATTTCAAACCCTTCAACGATCATTTGAAGTCATTTATTTGAATAAACTTTCATTTAAATAAAGCGCATATTTTCGCAAAATTGCTTTAAAATATGCCCGAGTTTAAACCGCTTTCATATATTTAAGTAACAAATTCAATGGAAACGTTGGCTTTGCTTTTAAGAAAAATCGGCTTTCGCGAATAAGAAGCGTCGTAAATCGTTGTATTATGGACATGACAGGTCACATTTTATAAGTGTGTTGCAAGTTATAAGCTTCTTACAATTTAAAAAATAAAATATAAATTATTGATTGGTTGAATAACTGGATATTGTAATGTAAGTTTAAAAGGAGGCGCGTGTCCCAATAGTGTCCCAATACGTATATGGGCTGATGATGTTTGCAAAGTCTATTTTTATAAGGAATATGTAGCAATAACTGTTTATTACAAAAACTAATCCACATTCAAATTGTCAGAACTAGATCAAACGTAAATGGGACTATCTGGACGCATTGAAAAAAAAAACAGTCGAATAGATTCATCCAGTAAATATTTATGAGGTTACTAATACAATCGAATTGTAAAACCTCTTGCTTTTTTCGAAGTCGATTGAAAAAGTCGCAACTGTAATGAATAGTACTCAAGTAATCTAAAACTAAAATAATACGGAACTGAAGTCCAGATTTGTATACCAGAAACAGTTCAGACATCCTAGCACTTTTAAATTGTGTATGTTGTATAATTTTCAGCAGAGTTTGTTCAATTTAGAAGCACAATTTTCACTTGGTTAACAAACAAGCAAATACATTTTATGTTATACACAATATATATTATTAAAAAGCAAGAAATAAAATTCCCTAATTTTATTTAATACTAGCTGCACCCGGCAAACGCTGTTCTGCCTTACTCTTATAATTTAGGGGTATGAAAAATAGATCGCACGTTTAATATTAAAACGCAATAAGTCAAAATTTAATTGTTTTGGTAATCGCCGTTTAAAGTTTTATACATTC
>NC_052106.1:7919200-7921569 GCF_012273895.1 Zerene cesonia | reverse complement strand
TGTGGGGGTGTGGTACTTCCCCGGTGCGAGCTGGCCCAATTCGTGCCGAAGCGTGCTCGACTCCCACAATAACAATATATTTTTTCAGTGTATATTTAACGTTATGTTTGGCAATTGTGAACCGATTATAAATTCTTAGTTTGTCCCGCCTTATCTGTGATACATTTAAAGGACTAGTCAGGGATGAAGTACATATCCAACAAAGTAAGAATTTTTGAAAACGGCCCAGTAGTTCCTCAGGTGTGCGTATGCACATTGAAACAAACAAACAAACTCTACAGCGTTTTTTATGTAGCATTAGCTAGATAAATTAGTTAATAACAAATACTTATACTGCCTAAAAACAAAAATTTTCTCGGGGCATAGTTCATCCTAGTTTCAATAGCGTTAATTATGAATACGTAGATACCTATACATACATATAACATTTCTCAAAATAACAATGTTACTATTGCGGGAAGAATTAAAATAAATATTCACTCTATATGTACGCAAGGCTTATAATAATAAGAGAATTTAATAAGGCTTCGCTTTCGCTTATAATAACAATGGCTATTTTTACCCAATTTCACATTTTGTTCACTAACATTTCTCTCAATACATGTAACATCCTACAAGTACAGGTGGACCCTGGACCTTTTCAAAATCGGATACGAAGCTGTAACCCAATCCACTGGTTACCACTGGACCTATTCGTTACAAAAACGTCATTAAAACATAATAAGGAACAGCCCAATTTACGTTTATAGCATTTGAGATTTAAGATAGGCTCGAAGGACCAAAAGTTAATCAAGACCGCTTTGAAGTGGCTCAAATTGCTCCACACTTAATGCTAAGAGCACTCAATCTTCAGTAAGCCAAGACAGATATCTTATCTCGGGAATAGCGAATTACTTCAACTATTCTGTATAAGGTAATTAAGGATATTTAGGCATAGACGCTAAAGGTCACGCTACATGATCCTAGAGCTTATTTTGAAACGAGTTTTTATTACAAAAATTGTATAAAAATGAAAAGATCAAAATTGCCAAAATCAATATGGAATATCTTATTAAGCGAATATAAAAATCGTCTGGGTATATAAGCTAGTGATTGAATCAGAATCCTCTTGGATTAAATAGGCTCGGCCCTAGGCATATTGCGATCAGATATAAATAGATTTAAGCAAATATGAATATTATTATATTTTGCAAAGATTTTTTTCATATCTGAATCACTTTATCTTAGTAACTGTATCCATAAATGGTGGTGGTGTACATAACGGATTGCATAAAGAAGTGTGTGTTTGGTTGAGTCAATCTCATACAAATAAATTGATTCCGATATGGTTTCTTTCCGCAACCTCGCGTATAGTATTCTCACGGTTGAACTGATATGAAAGTTAAGCTTTAAAATACATATATATATATAACTATGTTTTATACAAACTGCATTAAAGGGCGATTGCCCAAAAATCAGTTTCAATGCTCTACTATCTATTATATATCTATTATATGCTAACAAAATTTAAATGTTTAATCATCTTATTTGGTCTGGTCAATCATTTAGTCAGGATTTCTCAATTTACTTCGAGAAAAGAAGGAGGTTATCAATTCGACTGTTTCTTTTGGTTTTGTTATTTGAGATCACCCAACCGAATGAACCGATTTTGATGATTATTTTTTATTTGAACGCTGTTGCCTCCCGTGTGGCTTCATTTAAATTTAGTTTAGTTCTGACAATTTGGGGGTAGTTTAATATTTTGTTAAAACTAGTTATTTTCGAGAACATACATTTTAAACTCCTATCAAATGAATCCAGTATAAAGCCAGATGAGAAATAGATGCAAGTAGTGTAATAAAACATCGTATATATACAAACTGCGGTGTCTATCACTCCAATAGAACAAAGTTAGAAAACAAGCCGTTTCACGACAAACCTAGGAGAATTGTAATGACTTTCCAGTTTGAAAGTCTGTGGCTTCTATATGAGTTGAAGTGGGTTTTAATAAAAAAACTCTTGCTAAGCGCAATCCTGCGCCTGTGGTCTTATTTCCGAGTAAGTTAACCGAGTTATTGGAAATTGGATTTTATAGTATTGGAATCAGGTTTGAACTTCGGAAATAGCTTGTTTCACGAAATCCTAGATATATTATTTATAAAATGTCATTGAAATTGGTTCAATATAGCAGCTTTTTGTTTGTTTGTTAACCTTTAATTAATCATTTTTTGTATTGAATGTAAAGTAATCTAGACCAATCTATTATCTGTTCAAATTTATGTATAAACTAAAAATAATAATGCAAAACAATATGAAGTGTAATTAATTTTAATATTTGTTGTAGGTATAAAATATTCCTAGTGATCATTTTTTTTTTTTTTTTTTTTTTT
>NC_052106.1:7874558-7918200 GCF_012273895.1 Zerene cesonia | reverse complement strand
GCAATAACGCCATCGCTTGGCGGCATGGCGTCGTCAGGTGGGTGGTAACTAACCGCGACATAATGTCTCCCACCAGAAGAAATTTCAACCAATTTCAATCGAGAGGTCCCATTTTCTATTCCCAGTTGGTTTTGTCATAAAATGAATTAAAAATATAATTTGTTTTATAACAAAACTCTTCATATCAATCAGTTGGACACCCTCCGTTATATCGAGGAATAAAACCAAAAAATAAAGTCGAATCGAGTTCCTGTTTCGACTATGACGTCCAACTATCATAAAAGGATGAAATGTATAAATAAAAGTCATGTAGGAATGCTTATAAACTAGAAAATATATATAACACACTTTTTATCCCTAGTCCAAAATCCAATACTCCTCCTGAGACAGGATCAGGTCTTGCGCGTGTAAACCAGAAAATATTGAAACAAAAGAAATTACGCGAAGGTGATCGCAATAAAAATGGAGATCTCGCATGGATCTCGCACAAAGTTTTATGTTCATCGGTAGCTGTAGCACAGTTCTTTATACAGTGGTATTATGTCCAGCCCTCACAAATTGGATTAAATGTTATTTATCCTTTGCGTTGAAGTAAAACTTTATGAGATTATCTTATAGTTCGCTGAAGTCAAATACGCCGCATAAAACGAATTGTTAACCCTCGCAAATTTCTCTCTGAGATGTTTTAATGTGAGTACGTTCATACTATTCCGCATTATTTATCAATTATCTCTTTATTACTTATCCCTTAAACCCCATCCACACGGGCGAACCTTGGTTATAAAAACTATAAGTACATTTGGAATACATTTTTCTATGTGTTTCATAAGAAAAACTAGACAAGAGATATCTGATGTATGAATATATTACCAAACATTAATCTGAAAATTATTTATTCCACTAGAAGGAGCTACCATTAAATCAGTCCATTTGACACTTATGTCAAAAATACGTTCAAAATGAAATAATACTGTCACCGGGCAGTTCAAATCTATGAATAATTATGTATGGGTTAGAAACCGTTTCGATTTATTGAGCTTAAAATCTAGATTTATTTCATTTCACTTGACGTTCAACCTAAGGTATTGGAAGCTTAAATGCCATATTTTCATCACAGGTGACATATTACCTTAAAAATTCGTCGTGTACATATTATAGTGAAATCCTGTCTACTGTCCTCTAATGGGGTATGGGACAGATGATGTTCAACTATTTCACTGATCGATTTTCTTTATGAACAAGTAAGTGATTAGCATTCTGTCCTACCAGACCAAGTTTTTTCTGGAGTCAAACCCACTGGGAATCGAACCCAGGGTTCCTCAGTTCTACTCTCACGCGTTAACCACTGTACTAAGGATACGGTCAATAATGCTACATAGTCTACATTGCTTGTTCTATTGAGTCTTAGCGCGATACTTATTCTGCACGAGTATCTTAAATTCTCGTGTCTAACACTTTTAAATTATACTTTAACGAGAATTATAAACTTGATTACGGATTTACCTTTGCCCTCTTGCAAACTGTTGAGTTTGAGAAATAATAACCTAACCTTATCCCTAATTTTCTAAATAACGATTATTTTTAAATATCGTTTTTGTTAACTTCATAATACATATGACGAAAACTGATCTATGACTTGAATCATTCAATTGTGGCGCTAAGATTTTAATTTTGCAATAACAACTCTGCGAAAATGAAATTTTGCAATTATATATTTAAAAATCTTTCATTATTAATAAACTAATGACATCGAAATCCAAATTGGAATTACCTTTGCAGATGGCGAGCTGGATGGTTCGTCGAACAACGCCCAGACCTTCGGCTTGATCCTCTGCCATAGTCCAAGCTCACCGGCGTGATACGCCTCCTCATAGCCAAAGAGTCTCGCGATCTCCTCCTCTGAAGGCTTTTCACTGTCGATGTCCAATTTGTCCAGGATTGCCAGGGTATTCTGAAATATATCAACTTTAAGACTGACTCATTTTAAGTACGAAAGCTTGAAATGGGAGTTGATTATTCTAACAGTTTTTGCTTTACTGTGTCATCAGAAGGACCATTCGAGAAATCTGCATTTTTTTTTTTTTTTTTTTTTTTTTTTTTTATGTCATAGCGGGCAACTGAGCTGGTGGTTCGCCTGATGGTAAGCGATCACCACCGCCCATGAACATTTGCAAAGGTAGGTCCTCTGCGAATGCGCTGCCCGCTTTTTTGGGGTAAGGGAAAAGGAATGGATTAACGACTGGAAAGAAGAAATGGACTGGGACGGGTGAGGAAAAGGAAATAGGCCTCCGGCTCCCCCACTCACCGTACGAAACACAGTGGCATGCCACTATTTCACGCCGGTTTTCTGTGGGGGTGTGGTACTTCCCCGGTGCGAGCTGGCCCAATTCGTGCCGAAGCGTGCTCGACTCCCACAATAAAATTGTAATGAGAAACCAACGACATACGTCGCGATATATGGCTACCGCGATATTGACATTGCATTTAAATATATTTACTAAATATAATAGACGTGTCTACATTACACTTTTCATTCCTCATAAATACGAAAGAAACTGTGTGTTTAATTTACCTTGACACGAAAATCACTCAACAGATTTCGACATACACGTAGTTAAAGCTTTAAGTCGTAAAGGAACACAGGATAATACTGAGACGGGGGATAAAAATGTTAGAACAATGTCGAGCACACTTCAACCCAAATTGGACCAGCTCGCACCGGTATCACACTCCTACAGGAGATCGGCGTGTGATAGTAGCACGTGAAAGCTGCTGTGTTTCGTGCGATTGTGGAAGCCTGTATAATTATCCACACTCTCAACCCTCCTAGTTCATGTCTTTATGTCTGTCCTTAATCAGTACATTATGCTTTATCTGGTACTGGTTTATCTGGACGGTGGTAAACGCTTACCATCGTAATGGTGTAATACCTGCTGGGTTGCCCGTTCACAAACCGAAATTTTCAAAGATTTATCAGCGATATTCAGTAATGTTACATAAGCTGATATTATATCATATCTGTATTACACCCGGCTGCGTTTTGAAAAGCCTTTCAATCATCAGCGAGCTATGGAGCGGAATTAATTCGCTTGTTGTGAATTTGTCAAACAGATTTCGAATAGAATTTAGAAAATATCGTCCGAAGTGCGAAGTGTCGATGCTAATAACATTTTGTACATGCTATTACCATATGTGATAAGTAAATCATATTATAATAAATAAATAAATGATATAAAAGCATTCAAACTCACATGAAATTGTATTAATAAAATGAAAGTTTTGTATTTTAGATGCATTCGTCATCATATATGTCTCGCTTTTGTAATTTTGTACAATGTATTGTTTTTGGGGAAACTTATAAAATCAGATATTAATATGTTTAGTATAGTTCAAATATTAAAATCTTTTTTAATACTATGGCTTCAGTGCATTCATAATATGTTTTTTATGCTCCGAATCCGATTTTTTATTAACAACTTAACTGTAAATTTGAACACGTTGATGTATCTGTATATGTAAATGTTATTTTCTTGGGTCCTTGATACTCTTTTCTCATTTCTATTACCTGGCATTCTTTTATTGAGATTTAAACTCAAGGAAAATCAAAATACTAGAAGATTGATCAGATAATACTGCCAGAATTCAGAAAAATACTGTGTTAATGAATAAATCATGTTTAAATTCTATAAATTGTCTTTGAAAAACAATCAGAAGGAAATATTATTAATAATCAGTTAAAACTTTACTAGCTGCATGCTCCGGCTCCGCCCGGGTAGACATTTATTGAAATTGAAATAATATAACTAAACTATCTTTTAATTTGGATCAAACATGGTGTGCAAATTTGATTAAAATCGGTTGAGTAGTTTCGGAGTCCATCGCGGACAAACACCGTGACACTTAATTTATACATATTAAGATTAAAAATGTGAAGTATAACCACGGGGAACAGCTAGTATACGAGTATAATATAGTTGGACACCCATCTGTAGTATAAATTAGTACTTATTTATAACACAGCTGTAGAACTCAACCCTTTGACTGTTGGCGCATAAAATCTAACTTTATGGAGTCGTAAATTGCCCGTTAGCCGGGATCAGTTCCCTGCCTATGATTATAGTGGTACAAATATAGGAATAAGCGAATATTATTGTATTAATTATCTATACTAGATATCGCGTTTACGAAGTTACGTTTTTTATTAATTTTGATAAACAGGTCCCCTGGGTAAAACTGTGTTTCTTCAAGTTTCATTTAATTTGTTTATCAACATTTATATGAACGAGTATTTATGTTATTTTGTTACAGTTTTACTGAATTATTTGCCTTCTTGGTTATGTGTTATGTCCCATTAATAAAATATGTAAATTTAATACTAAACATGAATTATTTAAACGGCCATTTTCTTAGAAAGATTTGATTCCGCACATCTATCGTAGTCTATTTATGACGGTGAGCAACGTTGTTATATATTTAAATTCAAAACTTGGACCAAACACATCGCCCGAAGCAACAGATGGTACAAGAAAAGTTTAGCGAATATAAGTAGAAATTATTTTTTTGCCCGGATTACAGTCTCGGCATTTATTTACCTCCGAATAAAGTTAATTTCTTAGAAATTTATTTGTTCTTCATTTTAATCTGCCGAGAGCGAAGTTCCAACAATAGCTGAGTAATTGAACAACCGAATATATTAGAAATTATTTGAGCACAGGCGAGATTAAAATATTATTGTAGTTAGTGGAATTTTCTAAGAATATTACATTATAATTTTTTTGGAGAAAAATATGATATTAAAATCCGTATCTTGTAGAATATTTCGAGCGTAATCTTTTTAAAAATCTAATAAGATTATTAGTACTACTATTTTATTATAAACTAACTGCGCCCCGCGGCTTCACCCGCGTAAGCCCGTAGGAATAACGGGATAAAAAGTTGCCTATATATTATTCCAGTTGTCCAGCTGTCTACGTATCAAATTTTATTGCAATCGGTCCAGTAGTCTTTGCGTGAAAGAGCAACAAACACACACACATCCTTACAAACTTTCGTAAACTTTTTTTAACATCCATTTGTAATGTATATTCTTCGTCTATAGTATGATATCAAAGACGTAATTATAAGTAAGGATAGAAGTATAAACACTGATGTTCCAAGAAATAAGTTGACGACCTACACACACACTTGCACTACAATAAGTACCAAAGTGTGAGTTCGAAGCCGCTAATTAACATATATTGTCATCATTATGCTAAGTGTCCATGGGCTTCGTACAATAGATTATCTCAGGGATTCAGGGATATAACGTCCGGTGCGGTAACGTGGCGTGGCGCACGTTTCGCTCACTCCGCCACCAGGAGGGTAGAGCTGGCGCCCACCAGCCCATCGCTGGTGGTCGTGTTGCTGATAGGGCATCAATGAGTTCCATATAACGAGCACGCCACTATGCGATGATATTATTCAGTGGATCTCGGCTGTGTGAGTCTGACATAACCCAGTATTTCTGCGACGGCTATGTTAAAAGGTAAAATAAGCAATGTCTATTATGTCTGATTGTTTAAAATATGTGTCTAAAAATAAGATTGATGAAGTTTTATCAGTTGTCAATAAGGTATAAGTTTCGACAGCAGAATATTTACTGAGTAAATTACTGGCAAATAATAAGCAAAGTAATAGTGTATCTTTTATATAAAGTAAAGTATATTTTTGTGTTTGAATTTAACGGATTTTAAACGCGGTTTATACAGAATATTATTTATAATAAGGATTTCTGAACGATATTAGAAATCTTACGATTTTTATAAATTCACAGTTACCACCTATGAAATCATTGATATACCTACGCTGCAAGACTGCATTGAAGATAAATTCTGTAGTACGTAAATGGAAAGGAAAATATAAGATTGTAGGAATTTTATCCTTCAAGATCAAGTTATTACTTTAAATAGCGCAGCGAAATAACTTCTTCATTAAATTGAAGTTAGAATGCACTTTAAGATTTTACGTATTGGTAGAAAATACATATCTGTAGTGAGAAAGTATTTCAATTTCGATTCAAATAGTTACATAAGATTAATGTAACATACAGGTCTTACAAGAATTAAATTCTAAGTATATAAATATATATTTTGAAATTAAAGACTTTTAAATGGATTTTAAAGGCGATTTATTCGACACGGGGAGACTCTCTCAGAGATGTCTCCCCGTGACCACGCTCGCTGTAAAGTGTTCGAAACGTCGGGTTAATAATATAATGAATAAATCGCGTTTAAAATCCGTTTAAAAGTCTTTAATTTCTAAATGTATAATACTGGCGTAAAATCAAACGCAAGAATATATTAAGATATTACTATATTGTACCTATACATTAATTATATAATCTCAAAATTTATTTCTCGCGAAGTATCCAATCCAATACATCTAAATACTTCATTGTGATACTTAAGACAAGAACAGAGATATTTATAGAATTTTTGTGAAAATTACACAAGTTTCTAGGAAGGAATTTCAAGAGGATACCTACTAAATTTAATTAAGGACATCAAAGGTAGGCGTAATTTATAGACCTTGTTAAATGGGTGTTTTTATCAAATGAATTAAACCATTTACACTTTAAATAAGATCAAGGTGTTTATTATAATATTTTTTATAATTAAAATACTTCCTCATATATTGTTCTCATTTTAAAAATACTAAATATTACATTAAAATTTAATTTTAAGTTTTATAGCAGTTAAATGCTTTATAAATAAGAAATTTTGAAAGAAATTTTGGTTCGAATCCCACTTCGTGGTAATTTTTTTTCTATTCTTTTAAATATTACCTTATCGGTTATTATTTTGGTCTAGAATAGAATCTCTGAAAACAAAATAGTAAGAGAAATATATTGCGATAGTCTTTTTGTGTCGTGGTCGGCGTTAAAAGTGATGTTTTACTAATAGGAAAACTCTTAAGAAGTCCGTAGTGCGCTGCTGCTACAAAGAAACCATTTGCGAAAATATATCATGACTGTTTAACTGAAGGCATTGGTCAAAACGAATTTCGTCCATTTCTTGCGGTCAAAAGTGTTTTGAGTCTTGAGTTATGAGTTTAGAATGTCACTCGCGTGGTATCCGGGCTAAAAGTAACCTATATGCTAATTCAGACTATAATCTATCTCTGTACCAAATTTTATACAAATACGATAAGCTGTTATTGCATGAATGAGTAACAATCATCCATACATACATCAATGCTCAAAATAATTTCGCGTCTATGTAATACTAGTTGTTCGACCTGACGTCGCCCGTGGTATTTCATAATGCATCTTTTAATGGTGAACTAATTTTGATATCGGTATTTATTTATAGTTTTGTTAAAAACGTAGCAAACATACATATTTTTGTAGTAGTTTCTCATTATAGTCAGTGTAATATTACTTAAGGTATCTATTAGTAGGATAATTACTTCAGCAGTACATCATCTGGCCATGTCAATAGTTCACGCGACATAATATATGTAATGCGACGACTGTACCCGTGCAGCAATAATTTTAAACGAAACAGTTTCAAGGAACGAAAACATCGACTTTTTAAGCCTTAAAGCCTCCCAGGCTAAGTTGCACGCTGAAGTGAATGTTATCAAACGAGGAAGTCAACTTGCAAAAACTTTAATGCACGAAACGTGGCTCGCAGTTCTTTTAAAATTTTTACTTTATTATTCTACAAACAAATATATTGTTTTGTGTAGCAGAATTGAAGTTTCAGTTCTCAGTTTTTTACTTATTTTCGGCAGTAGTTCGATTTTTAGACTTCAATTTGACATTATATTAAAAACCATGGATATCGGTTTACCACTAACGCAGAAATGGGTGAATATACATAAAAATAACACAATAGAATAAGTAATAATTAAAGTTTATATACCTATGCAAACAGTCATCGCAAAATCAGTTGTTTATTAAACCTATATACTAAAGAAAGTAGTACACAATTATAACTCAAGAACGACGGAAAGTATTTTAATGAATTATGTTTCCTAGAGTTGTCTCAACTTGGATTTAGATAAACAATTGATGAAAATTTGAAGAACTCGCAAAAAACTCCATCCCTTGCAGATCCGAGGCTAAAAGCTGCTAACATACAAACACAAACTCAAAATCACAACGTCGAACTATTTTTAGTTCGCTAAAAAAGGGCCTCGCTCAACGCTAAACAAATAAAACTCTCTTGTCCGGGGCTATTGGCAATCGAATATGGAGTATAGCAAACACATCCATCGTAATTGGGTTTCTCCGGCGAATTTCAGGT
Source organism: Zerene cesonia (assembly GCF_012273895.1). Taxonomy (NCBI): domain Eukaryota; kingdom Metazoa; phylum Arthropoda; class Insecta; order Lepidoptera; family Pieridae; genus Zerene; species Zerene cesonia. The sequence continues at coordinate 7,909,912 of NC_052106.1, read as the reverse complement.
GATGGAGGGCCATTGTGGTATTAGGTCGCTGCGTAATACTGTTATCTTAACGAGGGAACAATGGGGATCCGTTGTTGAGTGCTGCAGTTCCTGGATATGTTTTTCGTAATTAATGGCTTGGCTATGTGTGTGTGGACTTTTATAATGGGTAGTGTATTGTAGTATTGTAAAGGATAGTTTGAATGGATGGATGGATGGATGTTTTGAGGTTTGTTATTCTTTAAAAACAGCTTATCGTATCTGTATGAAATTTCACAGAGATATAGAAAGAAGAAAGAAGAAAGAAGAAAAAAGAAAGAAGACAGAAAATACGTTTATTATGACACATACAAGGTCATTTTTATACGTAAAATATATATGTGCCCTAATTAGGCCTGCCACTCAGCGTACTAAATGATTTCGTCTGTCTGTCTGGATTAGTACACACGCTATTTTTACCCGGGTACCGTATTGCTAAGGCTTCGCTGTTCGTCTGTCTGTCTGTCTGTTCATCCGTCTGTCACCAGGCTGTAACCCTATGAACCGTGATAGTTAGACAGTTGAAATTTTTAAAGATACTGCTACCGCTATATCGACAAATAATAATAAATTGAGGTTAAGCAACGTTCGGTACGGACATAAATTAGATGCGCGTGTAATTTTTTTTAGCAATAGTTCTTTAGCTTTTTACGAAACCAATAATATCGAAAGCGTAACTCACACTTGACCTATTTTTTAGAGTCTTTTAGTCAATTACATGACTTATCATAATTTATACTTTAATTACATCTACACATAAAGCGCTAAAAGCGTCAAAGTGTTTAACGCAATACAAAATACTACTTCCAAACGGACAGAGCACGAGCGCGAGAGCTGAGCATCATACATTTTATACCATTAAATCCTATCCTACTAATATTATTAATGCGGAAGTTTGTGAGGTTGGATGTATGTGTATGTATGTTTGTTACGCTTCCACGCAAAAAGCACTATACCGATTTCAATGAAATTGGGTACATAGATAGCTGGACAACTGGAATAACACATAGGCAACTTTTTATCCCGATGTTCCAACGTCATACGAACTTATACGGGTAAAACCGCGGGGCGCAGCCAGTCACTTCATATTGCTCATATTGCTATCGTGAAGCGCTAAAAGCGACAGGTAATTTATTGTTAAACTTATCTCAATTACAGTCACCTGAGATTTATAGCCGCAATACACTGGAGTAATTGGCTAGACTGTTAAATGTAGTCCATCTCCATAATTGTAAAATATCATTGCTTTGATTTACTTACCGACATCTTAATAAATATGAAAACAAAAATTTATTTATTTCTTAATACATTTATTGGTTGTATAATGATGTGATTGTTTGTGATTGATAAAGTCAAAAACTACTAAACCGAATTCAGAATTTCACCAGCTTCACTAGCTTTATAATTTCACAGTATAGATTATAGCGGGATATAATCAACAACATTTTCTGAAGTCGGCTGAAAATAGGTTTCCTTCATTAAAAAGGTTGAATATTTAATGAAAATGTAACCTGCGGAAGGATGTCTATTCAACGAATTAATTAAATACTTAAGAGACAAAGGGAGAGAGAAGTTTTAACGTGAAAGTGAAAGAAAATAATTCATCTTTGATAAAATAGTTAGGTTCTTTGTCTCATCTGTTTATTGCATTATCTATATCAAATTAAATACAAATATGCGAATAATATGATTCTTCTGCTATCTGCGAATAACAATATAACTATAAATTATTATATATGTATGTTAAATAGTATTATCATATCGTTTAAGAGGAACGAATTCAGTACGGTGAGAAAACATTTATCATATATTATATTTATTTATTTCCATACTATTTTTTATTTTATTTTATTTCTTTATTTACTCTTATGTGTATTCTTTCTATATATTCTAGTTAATTATTTAATTTATAGACAATAAATAAATGGCACATGTAATTTTCAAATGAGGAAGAGGGAACTCTCCTACTACAGTTTTTTTAACTTTTTGGGGAGTTGCAAGTATATGTAACCACATACCCATGCTGCATTTAATAAATTATTTAAATTACTATAAATGTTTTCCTTATGTATGTCTTAAGGATAGACCGCAACAAAATTCGTGCCCAAGTTATATATAACTAGCTGCACCCCGCGGTTTCACCCGCTTAAGTCCGTATCCCGTAGGAATATCGGGATAAAAAGTTGCCTATATGTTATTCCAGTTGTCCAGCTGTCTACGAACCCATTTTCATTGCAATCGTTTCAGTAGTTTATGCGTGAAAGAGCAACAAACACACACACAAACACACAAACTTTCGCATTTATGATATTAGTAGGATATAGTAGGATTACAAAATGCAATGGGGGATTCATTTTTATAATAACTAGATAAATACCACATAATAGCAACCGCAACCGTGACTTCTTAAAGCAGTGCTAAATAACAGCAGTACTAAAAAATTAGCACTGCTTTAACACGTCCCCCTGAATTCATTCATACTATATAACAAGTATACAGAAACACTTGTAAACTACATTTTTGTGTGTCTAGACCAGTATAGAAACAGCAGAAACTTAATATGAATTTCAGCTGTTTAATTGCTTATGTAACCATTGTGTAACGTACGTATATAACATATATAACATTATATATTGAACAATGTTTGCCAACGAATTTCTCCGAAATAATTACTCTGTGTTTTTATTGGTTGTACAAATAATTTGACCCGAGCCTTTGTTGATCAGAGTAAACCATACAAATAATATAATATAAGATAGTTATATATATATAAATAATAAGGGAATTATAACAAAGGCAGGCATTTAGAAATTAAAAACTTTTCAACGGATTTTAAACGCGATTTATTCATTATATTATTAACCCGACGTTTCGAACACTTTACAGCTAAATGTATAATACTCGCGTGAAACCAAACACAAGAAAATACTAAAGGCAGGCATGTTTAAGGGAAACAGAATTATTAAGACTATATGCATCATATCTGCATGTCAATAACTTAGCTAACTTTCAACTTATTTATTATTTTATCTTAACGTAGATCACTTAATCAATCGGCAGAATGATAGAGGTTCTACATATGACTGTATTTTTGGTTTGTTATTTCAGAACTTTTGCCTGGATGGACCGATTTTGATGATTCTTTATTTGTTTATGCTTTCCGTGTAGTCACATTTAAATTCGGTCTTGTTTTGAAAAATGGACGGCTATTGAGCGTTTGTTATAAATAAATTATATGTGTGTATGTTTTTACACGCAAAACAGTAATTCAGTATTTGTAAAAGGAAGGTTTTAGTTTTCTCTATCCATACTGAAAGGGGTGTTTTTATTACAGTCGATATAATATTCTAAAAGATCTTCATATCGCAGGATCCGTTTTAAACTATCTCAAAACGATAATAAAGCTACGAGCTACGAGCTCTTAAACTGTCGTGCAGTATTATATTGCACAGAAATAAATAAATATGTTACTTACAGTTTGATAGCATAATAAACAACAATAATATTTTAGAGAGTATAATAAACGTATGTAATAGAAGGAAAATATTGTGTTTTTCCATAAAAATAACCTTATACAAAATTGTTCATTAAATACATATGTCTATTTTCAAAAAGAGTCAATTATGTCTGAAATGTAGACTTAACAAAGAATATATGTATATAAAAATCCGGTGTCATGATGAATGTTCCGAACTCAACCGATTTTGATATAATTTGGCATTTTATGTGTAATTTGGTCTTAAGATATAGGATAGTTTTTATTTCGATTAATTATCCCAATAATTTATAATTAACAATAAATTTGGCCACAGCCACAGCAACGCGTGGTCAGGTATGTTAGTAAAATACAATACACATATTTTTAAGTTATCGCAATTTGGAAAGGAAGCATTTTAACTGACTTTCACTTAGTCTTATATAATTCACGCTATTTCGTACGCTACATGTAGCATGAGGATAGACGTGAGTCTTTAATTGAAAAACTTAAAATAATCGGAAAAATCAGACATACCATGTCACGTCTATTAAACGCAATCTTGATAATATTCTTCACGACAAATCCACCGTAACGATTTATATAAACCGACACTTGGCGCATCCACGCCCCATATTCTTATTCAGAGCGATGCGAGGAAAATAAACCTGCATATTGCTACGCGATCGTCCAGACTCAAATATTTCATGTTTACTGACAATCGATATATCAGGGTATTTTACCTGTCATGGAAAATATGAGAAATGTGTAGTGTCTTTTCTGTATAAATAAAGATGCGATACTTATGATTAATATAGTAATATCACAGTTCACTAGTCAAAATTACTTCTGCCAATTAAAAAAAAAACAATATTTATAACTGTTAGAAACAATTTTTATTAGTCAAATGCGAATACATAGTTATGTAAAGGAATAATTGATAAAACGTTATAACAATTTAAATATAATTAATCGTCGTGCGTTGGACGTCATAATATTCTAAGCATGAATATAAAAAATTTACTATCATTGATATTTAAAATGAGTTTTTATACAATGTTTACGATATATTAAGAGATGATAACATCTATAACTGGTATTTATTATTTGTCAGTTTATACAGTTCCATGTCAGATCGTCAATTCAAAGTGATATCTCTAGCACTAGAGTATACTTTTTTTTTTTTAAGTGGAGAATGCTCATGCATACCCACAGCCCGGGGAAAGGCCGTGGGTTATGTCGGACTCCCATTGCCTAGAGAGGCAATGGACCTACCGACTAAACTCCACTGTGTCCCGTCTTCCCGCGCTATTCGCCGAGGTCGGGAACTCTTATGAAATCATCCACTACAGCACTAGAGTATACTTAATACAAGCTCATAATAACACGACAGTAAAAACCTTTGATTATCTGTACAAAACGTGACACTGGCAGAATCCGTCCTCAGTGGAATCGGGAGTTGCCATTTAATAAAGAAGCACGAGAAGAATATTATAAATGTAAAAATGTGATTATTTAATTTTCATGATACAAAGGACAATGATACAATTTTTGTATTTGGAGACAGTTAAGAAAAAAGAAAGTGACATTAACTACTAACCGCGGTGAAATATGTGATTCCCCTGGAAATTCCCTTCGATTTCGCGGGCGAAGCCGTGGAAGAATACTTAGTATTAGATAACAAAGTCAAAAAACAATTATATAAGTACATTTATTCATGTACCGTTGATATAGTTTCAAATCTAGTGAAGTTACTTACATAGCGATACACAGTGACTCTTATAGTGAGCTAACATTAAATCTTTATGAATGAATAATATGTATTATATGATTCGAACCCGCGTCAATTGCCGTAGCGTGGCAACCCATGATCTCGCCTCAAATTCGAATTTTTCTTTTCTTTTGAGCTATGAAACTATAAATAAAATTCTTTTCTTCGCACGTTCAACACCAAATATAATATTAGGTATACGCATAAACACCTAGGAATTCTAGATATCCTATCTCATAAATAGCAGCCACTTCGTTGGCACTACAGCGATGTTACTAAAATAGAAAATCGGATGATCAAAGGCACATCGGCTTATACATTATCGAACCACTAGACTAACATAAATATTATTAGATTCTGTTAAACTGTGTACAGAAACCGCAGTTAATTTTGCGGGAATATTTAATCCCCACTAATATTATAAATGCGAAAGAAACTCAGTCTGCCTGTCTGTTACGCTTTCACGCCTAAACCACTAAGATGATATTGATGAAATTTAGTATGAAGATAGAACTGACCTTGGGAAAGGACATAGGATACTTTTTATCGCAAAAAAGGAAGAACCGATTACCACGCGGGTGCAACCGCGGGTGGAAAGCTAGTACTATATATTTAGTAATATTGGGGGTAGAAATTTTGAAAGATTAATATTGGGGGTATTTAAGGAGTGGTGGCTCAGTGGATATAACCTTGGACTTACATCAAGACAGGGGTTCAAAAGTGGATGAGCGTGCAAGAAGTAAATTACATTGTTAACCTGCACATTCTTCACATCACCACTGCTCGAAACGGTAAATGAAAACATCGTGAGGAAACCGGCATGTCCGAGAATCAAAAGTTCGGTAACATGTGACACCTGCCAACTCGTACTTGGTCAGAGTGGTGGATTAAGGCCTGAACCCTCAAAGGCGGCCTGTGTCCCAGCAGTGGGAACTGGGCTGATAATGATGGTGATTTAATATTAGGTAGTTGTTTGTACAATAATTTACATGACAATGTGTCACCAGGTGTACTCACACAATAATACAAGTTATAGAAAATACAATAAATTTTTTTCCCATAGTCAATCTAAAAGTTCGCCCATTATACTTCCATCTATGTTCAAAGACTATAGCTATCTCAATTATTTAGCTATTGTTTAATGGAGCCCTTAGAGCAAATAGGCACTTCTGGCTAATTAGGGTCCTGAATGCCTTTCGCTTTTCAGTATTTTAATAACTGCTTATTGGGCTGAGTAAAAAACATTTTTTTTTTGTGAGAGTCGAGCATGCTTGGCCACGAATTAAGCCAGTTCGCACTGGAGAAGTACCACACCCTCACAGAAAACCGGCGTGAAATAATAGCTTGCTATTGTGTTTCGTACGGTGAGTGAGGGAGCTGGAGGCCTATTTCCTTCTCCTAGCCCTTCCCAGTCCATTCCTTCTTTTCAGTCATCGATCCTTTCCTTATCCCTTATCCCTTAAAAGCGGACAGTGCATTCTTAGAGGTTCATGGGCGGTGGTGATCGTTTACCATCGGGCGAACCACCAGCTCAGTTGCCCGCTATGACATAAAAAAAAGACAATATTTAATATCGGATTGTTAAAAGAATTAATGACGAAGGGGATTCGACAATTGCGAACAATTAAAATGACTGTGTTGAACTTATACTACTTAAACTTCGCTGTCCGTCTGTCTGTATGACCGTCCGTCCGTCTGTCTGTCAGCAGGCTGTATCTATGACATTTACAGGTTGAATTTTTGCAGGTTTATTTTGAAACGATCGATTTTTTTTAACCAAGAAAAAATCTCTGGAGATAATTAACTAACTCAAAAATAAACTTACAAAGTAAATGATTTAAGGATAGATATCGTAATTAGATATTATATTGCGAAAAATACATATTTTATATAGAAAATCTATTCTCCTTTGATAAATTAGAAGTAGGGTCTATGAACTATTATAATATGACGTTTTCGTGAGCTGCTGTTTGTCCCTAGGTAGTATTTAGACTACTTTATACTAAATATTGGTGTGTTATCTTTTCTGTCTAGACAGACAAAATAGTATTAATAAGTTCCTCAGGTAGTTTTAGTGTAAATCTATTTTGAAATTACCCTCATAGGATATAAGAAAATACAAAAATGAACAGAAAGTTATGTTTGGATATACATATGTAATATTACTAGTGGTCCTCCCCGTCGTTTTTTCTCTGCTTTAAGAACCTTCATTATGCCTTATCAAAAACCAAAAAAAATTTACCCGGTCGAGCCGTTCACATGTTTTACGCTCAGCAACATATTTTCAATCGAAATTTAAGAATTTTAGAAAACGTTTCAATGGATATTCCGTGAAAACGTTAAAAAGCATACAAAAACACAAAATTTTCCTCTTCAGTGAAGTTTACATAATATAGATAAATATTTATATAAATTAATGGTACACAATAATAACAAAGACAACGATAATAAGAATACTCTTTCACAATAAAACAAAATCCATTCAATTGTTAGCTTCGCGAGATGATAAAATTGGTTCAAGACATAATTCATATCTCTGAAGCACTTCAACTATCATTTGTCGCGAAACGATAGGAAAAATGGTTTTCACATTTTCATAAAAACGGCTAGACGCCCTGTGAAAGCATTTCATCGTAAAGATTAGAGTATTTGTTTTATAATTACCTGTTTATGTCGCAGGTGTATTGTCAAAACTGTAATATAATAAAAATATTTTTTTTTTTCAAACTTCTTCAAGATACGAGGAGGTTATCATTTCGACTGTGTTTCGTTGTATTTGCTAGCTTATATCTTTTTACTGGGTGGACTGATTTTTATGATTCTTTTATTATTGAGCCTGCCATGTGGTCTCATTTAAATTTTGTCTAGTTTTGACAGTTTGAAGGCGAAGGAACAATATTATTTTGTTATTAAACTGAAGATTGAACGAGAAAGAAGAAAGAAAAGATGTTAATTGCCATTTAATATGATATGAATACATGATCACATAAATAAAGGCATACGGAAACAGTCTGAGCTAAATGTTGCATAAAATGAGCTCAATACAGCGCTGTCTTTCAGGCTGGTCCGGTAACTAAGGACTTTAATGACAATTTACCATTATAATATCACTAGTGACATACATTTTGACATTTTACGTGCAACATGGGTTTTACCGTAGACGCGGCACGTTTCGCATCCGACACCTCGCGTGCCCCGTACGATCTTGAAAGTCGATTTTCATGTGGTTTTTAAGAAAAACTGTATGTGAAATGCCTAGATTTCATTCGAGTTGTTTCATCACCGAGAATCGATAGACAAATAAGAAAAAAACATAAATAAAATAGAAATATGCATTTTTTTCTATTTACAAATTTAATGTATATACAGTTATGTATTCTATAAATATGTTTTTCAATTAATATTTCCAATTTCATATTAAGCAAATATATTTTTAATTTTTCTCAGTGTTTGAGTCAGTTTGTCCTTCTACTATTTTTTATAAATTCTACCCCCAAGGGGATAAAATAGGGTATGAAAGTTTGTACCATGAAAATTTATAAAGACCGTGCGGGCTGCGGGCAACAGCTAGTGTATATTTCATATTCCTTTATAGGAAAGAAGTTCTAGGCACTGATAATTACTAAAAAACCTTAAACGATTGTACAAATTGGAATCGCCGACAAACAGTTTAAATAATTATATTTAGAATAGGGAACATATTTTGTGTATATAATATGGGAACAAATAAATTGCGTTTAAAACTGTGATTTAAAACACAATTTATTCGTTCTATTATTTTAGTCGACGCTTCGAGCATTTTATAGCTTTAATGTGGGCGACTTTAAAATATTCCATTCCAAATATATTATACCCTGACATTCACGTCTAATAAACAAAATAAATACCTGTGAATACTCGCAGGAGTGAATTATTTAAGGTTTTTAAACGACTGCAAAAAGGAGGTACCCAATTCGACTGTATTTTTTGTGTTTGTTACCTCATCACTTTTTATTGGGTGAACCGATTTTGATGATTCTTTGTGTCTATTCTAAAGCTGGTGCTTCCCGGGTGGATCGATTTGCCCTAGTTCTAACAATTCCGGCGGTTTACGCCGGAATAAGTTTGTCAATTATTTAAAAATAGCTCACTCCCTATTTTCATTACACATTTTATTCAAATCGATGTTGAGGAATTTTTGCCTGTCTATCTGTGTCTTGCATTCAAAAGTACTGGACATATTTTAATGAAACTTTTTTGTTATATAACTATAAGTCCCTGGCAAAGTACCTATGTACGCGTGATCGAAGTCACAAGCACAGCTAATAATAACAGTTTTATCCATTACATTACGTGGGAGTCGAGCACGCTTCGGCACGAATTTAACCAACCCGCAACGGGGTAGGTATCACACCCCCACAGAATACAAATAAATAGTGGCATGCGATCGCTACTGGGTTTCATTCTGAGTGGGAGGGCCGAAGGCCCGCTTCCCTTTCTTCACCCTTTGCAGTATAGCCCCTGTCTTCAATCCTTCCATTATTCCTTACTCTTATAAAGCAGGTAACACATTCCCAGAGGCACTAACTCGCCAATGCCAATCTGGTGATCGCTTACCATCAGGTGAACCACCAGCTCAGTCGCCCTATGACATAAGAAACGTGTCACACAATAAACGACCTGACGACGACACATATGAGACGATATGACAAATGTACTCGCATTACATCCAGGCGTGTGAAAAATTACGCACGGCGCACGTCTGGTTACACAAAGGTGTGGGATTATTTCGGCCGAATCCCATTTGCCTTATTTTAACCGTAACACGTCCCAAATCCTGTCGAATCTCAGTCCAGTCGATTTAACGATATCACGCCTATTGCTCTTGCTGTTACTATACGTAATTTCTGGTGCGAATAAACTTATTGAGGATATCGCTAGTAATGTTATAACTACGAAAGTGAATTTATCGCATCGTCACGCATAAACCACTTCACCGTATGGATGAAATTTGGTTCCAAGATAGCTTGAGACTGGAGTAAGTACATAAGATCACAAGGAAAACAGCATCGCAACGACTTCCACCCTTATTTCACGCATTTTCAAACGATATTATAGTTGCTGTCAGTTTAATTATGTTAAATGTTGAAATTACTACTTATTATCATTACCTATTATAACTCACTACTCTACTAACTACGACTACTAACCTAACCTACCTATATTGCATAAGATTATTACCTAAAAGTACCAGAATAGATTCCACAGATAAAGCAAAATCAGTTATATTTACAAAGCTCACCGTTAAATTAAACTAAGGCAATATGATTATCATAATTCGACTATTCGAGACTTAACAAGAATCTCGTTAATATCATATCACTCGAATCTGAGACCAATCTCTTGACAATAAGGTTTAAGAGACAATGACGGTAGATAAAAGCAAATCTTGGATCTGTGAACGAGCGCAAAGAAGGTCTGATTCCAAGATATAAGAGGTTTATTAATGCGAAAATGTTCATGAAAACCTCTTATAGGATATCTATTTTTAATTAATGTTCAAAAGATAGACTGAATTATGGTCTTCATAAAACGATTTCATAATTATAGCGTTCATGTATGAATACTAGATGTTTCCATTCACTTCGCCCGCGTGGTCTAAATAAGTTTTCACGGGATCATTTCAGAGGCAGAATTCATCTAAATCCTATGCCTATATTATGTCTTAGTGACTATCTGCATGATAAATTTCAGCCCTATCAGTCCAGTGGTTTGTGCTGTGCGTTGTAGATCAGTCAATCTCTTTGTGTTTTATATAATACTAGCTGTTCGCACCGGTTTCCCTATGGTACATAATATAAAGCCTATGTCGCTCAGTGTTTCTAATGGTGAAAGAATTTTTGAAATCGGTCCAGCCGTTCACGCGTGATGACGTGACCAAGGGAAATAAGGATTCATTTTTATGCATGTAGGTTTTAACTTAACTAAATAACCAAAAATAGAGCGATTGTTCTTTTATGATAGTTGTTTTTAGGGTTCCGAACACAAAGGGTAAAACGGGACCCCGGTCATAAATTGCATAAGAGACCATTTTTTTGCAAATTAATCTTTAGCTACGGAACCTCTAATATGGCGAGCCCGACACGCACTCGTCAGATTTTATTTCAATTGCTAACTTTATTTCCCATTCTGTCTCAGGGGAAAGGGTCACAGAAAAAGATTTCTTAATGCTTTTACATATTATTATGCCATTATGGTACCTTTTTTAGTTCGAAATACGTTAGTCGGTATGTTAGAATATGGCAGTGGTTTTATTTAATGTTTATAAATGAAACAGAGAGACAGGCAGCTAGTTTGTTGTGATTTAAATTTCAACAACCAATATAAATCTTTTTTTATACTATACTAGTCCTTGCGCACGACATTGCCAGGTCGAAAAGATGGTAAATTACGAATGTAAGTGAGTAAGGTACGTGCAATGTTATTTGATGTACAAAACAGTATCTTCAAATTATCCTACTATATAATATTATAACTGCGAAAGTTTTTAAAGGTGTGGGTTGTATTTTGTATGTTTGTTACTCTTTCACGTAAAAACTACTGAACCGATTGCAATGAAATTTGGTACGTAGAGAGCTGGACAACTGGAATAAAACATAGGAAACTTTTTATCCCAATATTCTTACGGGATACAGACTTAAGCGGGTGAAACCGCGGGGCGCGCTGCGCAACTAGTTTTGATATAAAATACAAGCGGCATTATTATATGAATAAGAAAAGGATATTTTCATTGAATTGGACGCGTCGTTTTTTTTTTTGTTTCTCATACATTATTACAAGTTTTTAACACGTGCCGACTATTCATAAAAATAAACATACAAAATTAAATTTAAATTTTATAAACCACGACCCCATTTTGTGTATTCGGCCATCTTGAATACAAAATTTGACATAAGGTGATTCAATCATTAAAGGGTTTATTTTTTTCGAATTGAGTATTTATTTACTTTCAAAAATCCGTACCAAAAATCTTGAGAAGCATTCATAAGCTTCATAGTGATATGGGCAATTTCTCATCCCGGTAAAAGGTATGATTCACTTGGAATACTAATACTTCAGAGGAAAATTTTTATACTCGTGTGTTCTGAAACTACGGCAGAAGGTGGGAAATAATTTGAATATAAACCAAATGCGCCAAAGCAGACACAGGCGAGGAAAATGGAACTGTTCTTATAATTTATTGGCATACATCATCATCAGCCCATATATGTTCCCACTGCTGGGACACAGGCCTCCTATGAGGGTTCAGGCCATAATCTACCACGCTGGCCAAGTGCGGGTTGGCAGATGTTATTGGCATACGGTTGAACATTATTGAAAAATACTATAGAATACAATTTATTAATCACACCAAGGTCCATTTCTGAACAAACATTTTTAACCGACTATCCCAAAAAAGGAGGTCCTCAGTTAGACCGATTCTGTTTATCGCTCGATAACTCCAACCGATTGACCTGATTATATTTGTGTTTGATAGGAATTCTTTTTCTATGTTATATTAAATTATTATACTTAGGTTTAATTTTTTGTTTTATAGCATTGTATTGCTTTATAAATAAGAAATGTTGTAATTATAGTTATACTTAAAATAGGAGATGAAAATTTGTACCATGAAAATTAATTAAGACCGCACGGGTGAAGCTGCGGACAACAGCTAGTTATTAAATAAATGCAAAAGTAACTCTGTTTGTCCGAGACTCTCTTCACACTTAACCACTGAACCGGTTTGGAGAGATACACAGAGTTAGCTTCAGACCTTTGGAAGGACAGAGCATACAGTACTCGGTCAAAAAGCTAGTTAAATAACGAAATAAAATATAAAATTAAACCGATACAAAGTTTACTAAGTAAACAAGAAGTCAAATAAGTCCTTTATTATCAATTCAATCACATCCATTAATATGCTAACTCTTGAAGTTGTTAATAATTCGAGACGTTGAACAAATTGAAAGGCCAGATGTTTCGTTGAGAAAAGCGCTGTCAAACCTTTCCAGCGATTCATATTTATTGGTATTCATAAAACTCTGAAAGAAAATGTAAACGAACCTTAAGCGGAGGGAATAGAGTTTAAATTTGTGTGCTCCTGGCTATAGGAGACAGGTTTTATGGAGACAGAGATTCCTTAAATTTTAAGGATATCGAGACATATAGGCGTTTTGATAAAAATGTCCCATTGGGGCAGAGGTCTGAACGTAGCAGAGTTTGTCAATTTATCGTTTCTCTGTAACTGCCGGATTCAATACAAAATTGCAGTCCAAAATCTAAAGATCAAAATTAAAATTTCGCTGTACATTGCTTTCATTTAAAAATGTCATCTTTACCCACACTTTAAGGATCAGGATTCTATATTTATACCGTAAAATAGCTAATATAATTGCCAAATGTTAGTATTTATAAAAACGGTAAATTTCGTTTTTTTTATTTAAATAATGATCAAATCATTAAGCACTCTAATTTGATTTCTAAAGTTTTCGCTAATTACATGTTTTATTAACTGAAAGTTTTGTTTATTTCTCACACAATTTTTTACACACCATCTCATGTTAGAATTAATTTGTAAGGGAGATGAAAAGCCCTGAGCAAGCTAACCGCACTACGAGGAAGGAAATCGCTTACACTACAATATTATGTATTCAGAACTTGGCAAAGATGTTGGTGAAATTATCGGTCCAGTACTTTTCCCTTATTGAAAATTTATTTAAATTCGGAACTATTCGGAGTTATCATTGCATTTAACAAATATAAATGTACAGAGGTGGTTTTTAAAATTCTGCAAAAAACACATTCATTTTAATAAGTTAAAACAATTTATGCTGGTAGTTTTCAATAAAATATTATATGAATAAAATTAGTACATACAATGCTTAGTGTGAGCGTGCTGACGACTCCACATTGAAGCCTAATCAAATGATATCTCAGTCTGGAAGGACAGAGAAGGCCGCTCGTCAATTTAGCTGTTAAGAAAATCGATCGACGTACCAGATGTGAACCGTTTACCGAATATTTATAAATTTCAATTGAAGAAACTCTCGCGTTTTAGGCTCTTTAGGGAAAGCTTTAATCAAATTACCAAACGAAGATAATAGCTAAAATTTCAAAATTAAAACAGTGCCAACGATGTATGAAAATAAACGGTTTTAGTTAGAAAGGGATAATGTTATAAAGTTCATAGGATTGGGTCATTTTTCATCTGACATCGCCCGGTTAGAAATTCGATGGACCTTTCAAAATTCAATAAAGAACTTTCTGGAACTTTTACTATTAAAATTTACTCGGTTCGCGGCGCAATTTTATGTTATCTACTAACTACTTTTACTTCGGTTATTTCACTGAACGTGACATCGTCTTATATTTTATATTCGCTGATTTAATAGCGAAACTCCTGTGGATATACGACAACTTTAAATAAAATGAGTTTGAGTTTGAGTGAGTAAATGACATCTCAGTTGAAATTATAAAACAAACTTCTTATAATATTTTTGCCGATTATATAATATAGTTTATCTTCGCTGATATGCTCAAATTAAATCCACCTCAACAGAAAAACAACATCATTTTGTATTTGTTTAAATTACGTATACGAAATAATTGTTTATTTTTATTAAATTTCGTTTTATAATAATCGGGCACCATCCGAAGGAAATTCCTTCATTTATAAGACTAAAGTGGAGCGATAACACACACTAGTGTTTTGAGATTTCGCTGTACTCCAATCGAACCATCTTCAACCTCACCTGTGTGTCTCTGTGTATGCTGTAGGTAGACCAGCAGCAGGGCTCCACCTGGTTAGAGTCCAGGCCCCAGAACTCGAGCTCCTCTTCGAATAACGGTCCGCAGACATTGGTGGGATAGTGTAGCTTGCCAGTTCTAGAACAAATTATAAACCATGTCATTGGTTTATGATACAACTAGATATTCGTCCCGGCTTCGCCTGTCGTACATTTCCGGGGTTAAAGGTATCATATAGCACTCGGGAATAATGTCGGGAGTAAAGCTATCTTTTGGTGAAAGAAATTCGAAATCGGACCAGTATTTTCGGAGCCTTTAGAATACAAATAAACAATAAAACTTTTCCTCTTTATTATATTAGTATAGATTAGAATGTTCTGCCGAAAAACAGTCTAGGACTAGCGCCAGTTGTCTACAGTAACGTACCAATTATTCTACCTACCTTTATGATATATAAAAATGTAACAAGCAAATCAAATCAAATACCAAATTACACAAATTACAAATTCATAACTATTAGATATTTCTATTCAAATGAAAGAGTCGGACTAGTTTAATGAATGTTATGATACATACAAACCTTACTCTTGAATCACTCTATCTATTAAAAAAAAACCTTATCAAAATCCGTTGTGTAGCTTTAAAGATTTAAGCATACATAGGTATATAGGGACAGAGAAAGTGACTTTATTTTATACTATGTAGGGATACACGAGATTAAAAAAATAGCAAATAACGCTACAAGCGCGCCAGTTTCCTTAAATAGGATGGAGTCTACTTCACCCCAATATCAAATCTAAACTTATTATTATATAAGAAAAAGCGAGACCTCTAGAAAATTATCTCCATCATACATTTTATCCAATATGCGAATAATCTAATAGTGTCAAGAACCTGATAGTTCTGAAACACGTTGCTAATAGAGATGTAAATACAAATTTGTATGAGATAAAGAAGGACAGACTTATACATCTAAGTTTACAATTGACGTGAATTGTAAAGACTTCATTGCTTCACATTCCGTGCCAGTTCCAACAAGAATCTCACTAGAGCCGCTTGCATATTAAATGAAATTGGAGTTTGGTACATTTAGTGCATTTGGAGCGAGTCCAGGTGTCCGCACATGTTTGTCATTTACTAAGTGCACTCCATTTTGGTTTAAGATACGGAATAACATCTGGTTACATTTCAATGTAGTGTCTGAGTGGGTAACTTAATGGACTAAATTAAAAGTCTCGGAGATTGAAAACGAGAAAAATTAGACTATTTAGCCGCCTATTACTAATTATTAAAGCAAAATTTGTAAGAGAGAAAAGAAACAATAAATTAAATCGCCATGTATAGCGATAAGGTCGCCTTTTTGGCTTTATATTATGTTTTATCTACATTTATTTTCCTTTTTATACATTTTTTTTTTTTCATTGGTGCTAAATAAAGTGTATTATTATTATTATATGACATCTGCCAACCCGATTAACGTGGCGGATTACCGTCAAAATCTTTAAAATTATAATATCAAAACTACATTTTTTCGACTTATATATAACTTTTAGTGACAATAAATAAAATCATTGAATCATTGAGTCGAAGGAAGGTACGTTCTAACGTCTATGCCCTAACCTCTATACCCAGGATCAGCTGAATACTAGTTATAGGTGAATATAATTTAACTAAATAGTTAGTTACATATATTCTGCGTCTAGTAAACTTATTGAAAGTAATTAAGCGCTAATGAAATATCAGAGTTCAGGGTGTGGGGCTTAATCGTGTTATTATTGGCGAAGTTATAACATTAGCAATTTCGCAATAATAATTTAGCATATTGGTTGAGAACCTAGGTATATTATGGTTTTACGTAACATGTAATTTAATTAGTGTTCATTTAAGGACTGTATTTTTTATTTTTATATAAAGCAGTAGTTTATATTTTACTTTATTTGATATTGAATTGATAAGTTACAGTGTCTTTTTTTTATGTTACAGTCGGCAATGGAGCTGGTGGGACGCCTGATGGTAAACGCTACCACCACCCATGAACATTTGTAGAGGCATAAGGTCCTTTGCAGACCTTACGCCTCTACAAATGGATTGCCGACTTTTTGGGAAGGGATTAAGAAAGGATTGGCGATAGGAATAAAGGAAAGGACTGGGAAGGGTAAGGAAAAGGATATGGGCCTCTGGCTCACCGAACGAAACACAGCAGAATGCTATTTCACGCCGGTCTTCTATGGGGGTGTGGTACTTCCCCGGTGCGAGCTGGCCCAATTCGTGCCGAAGCGTGCTCGACTACCACATACAGTCTGTGTATGTGAAATGTCTAGAAGACAGCGTTTTGTGAAACACATAATATTATAAAAAAATCTCTTTATTATTTTAGGTACCTTTTTAGTTTTTACTGAACCAATTTCGATAATACATATTTTTATTTCAAATCTGTTCTCTCATGTATCCCATTAAAATTTTGTATAATGCTGACCAGTTGGAGGCGATTTTTTTTCAATATTAATTATTTTACTATACTATCGTATAGTTATACAAATTACGGTTAAAACAATGAGTAGTCAGAAATAATATTGTGATAATATTTAACGACTGATCAAAAGTAAAGTTTGTTGACTTAGGACTTATAGAATTAGGCGAGGTAGACTAGTTTCTTTATAAGACCTGATAACTTGTAATCTTTGAATGTATCATGACCTAAATATAATATTGAACAAACTATTATAAATTTTATTTTAGTTTAATAGCATCAAAATTATTTATATAGATATTAAAAACATTTATAGAATAGAAAAAAATTGATCATGAGCTGGGATTCGAAACCACTTCTTTAAGAAAGAAAGAAATAAATATTTATTAGACTGCACAAAATTACAATTTAAAGAAAACATTGCAATACATATTAGCAGTTCCGAGGCAACCCATGATCCTCAATAAACGAATTACTCCTATTCTTTCGGTTTCATGTGCCTTAGGTGGATATTTTTCAACCAAATATATATTGAATTGTATATACTGTAATATACTGGAGACAATTTAAATTTTTAATCAAAATATTTTGGAATATGACAATTTTATCGTCCATTATTCAACTCAAAGAATCTAAACTTTTATGAACTTCAAAGCAAATTTGACTTTATATTAAACACAATATGGTCGAAAGCACGGTATTAATATCTACGCTCCCTGATTATTCCCCACCGCCGTTCTCGAAGCAAATTCAGGTCATTTGACCACTACATGATTTATCACTCTCATTGTATTTCAGCTTACCGAGTTTAGCCGGCTTAGATATACTATGTATAGGTTATATCTAGATTTTTTGATATTAGAAGCAATAAATTGTAGGATTTTCAATAGTCCTTAAACTTACTAGTCTCTTTCTTTACTACTAGTCTAGTACTAGTCTTTTCTACTTATAAAAATTTATTATTCGTCATTATAAAATTCAATTTTCAAGCTTTTTTTAATATAATTTTCGCATTTATTATAAGTATATAAAAATGCGAAAATAACTTTGCCTATCTGTCTCTTCTCCACGACTAAACAATGAACCGAAGTGGATGAAATTTAAAATCCTAAAAATTCCACGGGATCTAATACCCTCGGGCGCAGCTGCGGGTGGAAAACAAATTCTGAAATGATTTGAAAGTTTGTTTGTTTGATTGTTCTTTTATCAGGTCGCCAAGAAGCGAACTAAAAGATCCGTTATTTTGTACTCTTACGATGTTGCAAATTGTGGGCAAAAATAACCTGTTAGCGTATTTAGTTATTCCAGAGACTAGGGTGGACATACACACGTTCAATACTGTATTTATTAAGTTAAAGTAATTTTTTTATTTACATGACCATTAGGACGCCCTAATTTAATTTATCCTAAGAATTACTTACAAAATTCATGTGTAATGCCGTTACGACCTGGCCTAGTGCCAAATTAAGGTCTAAATGAGAGCTTATTTGCAACATATATGTATGAGCTACAGCTCGCTTTGCTTGCAGAGTACTCGGCTTAAACTTGATTATTATTTAATAGCGATGATATGAAAAACAAAGCTATCAATTTTCCAAAGAGGTTCCACTTAGTTGTCACCGCACCATATCCTGCTTTACCCAAAAATCGTACTAAGACTATTGTCCAAAACTCCTCTGCTACTGTTATAAGGTACTTTTCTAAACTCACCATATAGTACAGTTCTGGTGAAATAATTTTTCTGCTTAGACGTTAAATATAACTCTCAGCCCTATCTCTATCGCAAATTTGGTTTGGTCACCACTTACATGTCAGGACTGTCACCTTAAAGATGATGGATTTTCTATGACAAAATAAAACAATACTTAATTTCGTTCCAATATAAAAGCTTTCATCTAAAACTTATGTTGTTAATAAAATCGGAAAGATAGACCCGTCTCGTTGACCCATTAGATTTATTGAGGCGAGTATTTTAGAACCAATCGGATATAAAACCCATAATGGAGTGAAGGATGTCATAAAGTGAACTGTAAAAATTCGGGAGGGCTGTTAAAATTGCCTTATATTTTTATTTGTCCATCGTGGGCAATACTGTATAATGTTGGGCAGTACCAACTTTATTTTTATGTCTGTTTCCTTTTTTGTTTTGGAAAAATTATTTTGCTTTTGGGTAAGCTTAGAATCCAGTTCTTTTATTGTTTTGCGTTTCGTATAATCCAGGTCAATTCTAACTCTCTTTGAAGGTGTCTTGACTTAGTCTAGTCAGTGTCTTAGTTATAATAACAGCATTAGAGCCTTTGTAACATGTATGCTGAGTCTGAAATCCTCTTTTTGAGATGCTACAGACATATGAATTAATTTAGTTTTAACATCATGTTATGTCTGTTTATTTTGTTTTTTAGTAGTAAGCGTTGATCTACTGTTTCGTTATATTTTTTGTAAGTCATTGTTCTTCAATTCTATTATATTCAAATTTCAATAAGTTTCACGATCTTCAGCAAATCCATTTTGTTTTTTTTTTTATTAAGTAGAAGCTTCGTTTAGACTTTTAGGTTTTTGAAGGAATTTTTGTTGTTACTAGTGTATCATATTTGCGAGTAATTTCTAAGACTTCAGTAACGTTGAAACACATGAGATCAGATCTTACCTTTAATTTTTCTTTTTATTAAAGAGAAAATATAACACACTAGTTACGGCAGCACGGACAATAGTAAGTATTTATTTAACTCATGTCTTATTCCGATGTATGAGTTATATTACTTTAAAGTTTCATTAAGATCCATTCAGTATTTTTAACGAGAAAGAGTAACAAACATCAATCCATTCATACAAACATTTGCGTTTATAATATAAGTAGTATATTTAGTATATAGATCTGATAGATTAAATTTTTCTTCCTCTTTTTATTTACCTTTCCATTATATTCTGGGGACAAGGAATGTAATGGCGTCTCATATAGTCAAACTGTTTTATTATCGTTTTGCTATTCATGAAATGAACTGAAACGTGATTTGGATTTTCGGTCCATATTAAATGAGACTCGCTTACAATGGGCTGATATTAACTAGTTTGAACTGGTGACTCCTCTTGTATATTAATAAAAGTCTCTTTTATAACTGTCCACTTCCATTACTGCCGTTTTCATAAAGTTCTTCAAGTAAGAGCTCAAACAACATAAACCATCACGCGAACACATTTTGTAATGTACCCTCATTTTTCATGAATATTCAACCAGGTTTAGTATAGTTAAGACACGCATTACCCCGGGCAGATGTCACTCAGACAACCCTTGTCATGGCTGACTGCTGAACTGTATTTCTTAATTACGAGCACTATTTTGTTGGTGTATTAATTTTTTATACACTTTAAGTCTTTTTAGATTGAATCATATACTTCTCGTTATCTATTACTGGCGGGATTCTGCGTGTAAGATCTTTAGGACAGTGAGAATAAATACCACTTTTTGATGACTTTTGAGATGTCGGTAGATAGCGCTTTAAGAAAACATCAAATCTTGATTCTTCTTTCTTCGAGTTTCTAGAATTACCAGTTTCGAGTTCTAGACTTACAGCCAAATAATTATACGTATAACTAAAACTTTGAAAGACGAAATTTGGTCTTACATACTTTGTGCAACTGAGCTGAGCGGTGGTCCTCCTGACGTCAAGCGATCAACACCATCTTCACGGGTGATTTTGCAAATATAAGTCGCTGAAAATGCCTCGTTCGCTTTTAAAGGGTAACATAGGATAAGGAAAGAATTGTCGGCGGGAATAAAGGGAAAGGGAAGTGGGAGGAAAAGGATCTGGGCTTTTCACTTTATAATATAATTAAAATGCATTTGATTTTCCATATTATAATAGTTGTTAAATAATTCAAGCGTGACAAACTGCTGTATTATAAGATTTTTAATCACTAATGTAAACATGTAGTTGATGTATTTACATTAGAAATTGTAAACGTACATAAAGGGAGAAATTCTTAGCGTTGATCTGACCTCGTTGTATTTAGCACATT
Source organism: Zerene cesonia (assembly GCF_012273895.1). Classification (NCBI taxonomy): domain Eukaryota; kingdom Metazoa; phylum Arthropoda; class Insecta; order Lepidoptera; family Pieridae; genus Zerene; species Zerene cesonia. The sequence continues at coordinate 7,888,393 of NC_052106.1, read as the reverse complement.
TGATTTGTTTCAGTGATTTTATGTTGTAGAATTTTTTTTTTTTAATTATTATTATGAAATTAAATTTGTGTAGTATTTGAGGAATGCATGCTTTTATAAATATGATAATATTAGTTTTTGCCGGACCAACGTTATTATCGTGTTTGTAAAGCTTTGGCTTAAAATAGAGTCTCTACTAATTATTAAAGTCATATTGTGTTGATAATTTTATTTTTTGTAAAATTATTTTATGTATAATCAGTGAAGCACTAAAAAAAGAACTACAAAGACTACCATTTAATCGTTATGATGAAAATTCTCTATATAATAAAGGGGTAGAGTTTGTTAATTTGTCATAATATATAATACTTTAATAATGCTACCAATGGCAAGTCATATTATCTGTGTGTATCTGGGCTCTATTTTATTTAGATAGATAGATAGACAGTTTATTCAAAAGTACATGGAAGTTTCAATACAAGAAGGCAAAGGAAAATGAAAAAACAGGACACAGACAAATGTGCAGAGTATGCTTAAAACAGTACTTGGCTCAGCATAAATGCGAAAGAATGTAAAAAATAAATAATATATACAACGAGAGATAATTTTTAAATATATGTAATTAAGTGAAGTTGGTATATAATAATATAAATAGATGAAGTAAATAATAAATAAAACAAATGATAACCTCAAGAACTTATGTAGTACAAGGAAAGTGGCTTAAAGGTAAGGTATCTACGACAGAGACAAATATGTTTTTTGTTTTATCTCGGGACAACCGGGCGTAGTCAAGCGCGACAAACGGTGGAACATAGTTATAGAAAAACTGTAAACACAACACATACACACATCAGGTCATACACACTTGCACTCACACAAGCTATTATTTTCACACAACAGATTATATCGAGTATGTTATTCCTATATATATAAATAAATTACATTACATACATTACATTGTAATGGACATTTCCTCTTTTTTAGTTGAATTTATTATTTAATTTCACATTCATTATTATACAGTTATTCGTATACCTTGTATACATATTTGTAAGCTAAACTATTAATTGAATAATAAAACCTACCTACCTATACCTTGATAATGGGTACCTTGTGAGTAAATAAATGCCAACAAAAACCTCCTTCAAATTTTCAGAACTAGACCCAATGCAAAAAGATTCATAAAAATCGATTTATTCAGTAAAAAGTTATCAGGTTATCACATAAGAAATACAGTCGAATGGATAACCCTTTTTTGAGGTCGGTTAACAATAAGAAAGCAATAATATTAGGCTCATTAACTATTACAGAAAGAAATGTTTGCAGAGTTAGAAACAGTTCATTATGAAATCGGACGGGTCCCAAAGTCCCAAAAGCAATCGAATGAGTGCAACCTCTTGACCATTATAGGACTGAAAGAAAAAGGAAAGGAAAAGAAGACAGTGTCCTTTGGGATATAGAAAAATGACCTTTTGGATCGTGAATTTTTTATTAATTTTTGTAATTTGATTAAGAAGTTCGATGTGGTAGTAGGTATATATGTAGTGGGACGTAAATAATTGAGTACTAGCTTCCGCCTGTGGCTTCGCTTGCGTAGTCAAAGGATAGAATATGCAGTCCGAGGTTAACCCGTATAGATCCTAAAACTGTCCTACATCCTTTCTCGAATCTCAAACTATCTACAGAGATATTTATAGAGACACCAAATTACATCCAAACCTGCTCGGTGGATTAGGCGTAAAGAAGAGACAGTAAGACATACAGAAAGTTATTTTCACATTTATAATAATGGTGACATATATAATACTATCGGTCTGCCCCGGCTTTGCCCGTGTTACGTATATAGCCTATAGCCTTCATCTATAAATGGGCTATCTAACACTGAAAGAATTTTTCAAATCAGACCAGTAGTTCCTGAGATTAGCAACTTTCTTAATCTGTATTTCTGTCTTATCTGTAATCTGTTATTATTCTCAATTACATTTGTGAATGCGTGAGAGAGTCTGCGAAGATTTTTTTTATAGTTATATTAACGAAGCTTAGAGGCAAAGCAAGCATTCTAACTTGTATTGTTTCACAACCATACTTATTGAATTCACGTATCTTCCACAAAACAGCACCGTTTTAGGTCAAGGGTGTGAAACTTGGCAAATGTGAATTAAGCTTGTTCAGAGACATTAAAGCTGCTATTGCTCAAAATGAGGTGAAAGATCGTACATTAACTCAAACTCAAACTCAAATAGTTATATATAAAAGGTTTTATTATTTCTAACGATAATAGATTTCGCTTTTATCATTCCGTTATAACATCTTTCAAAATGCATAATATTTCACGTTAAACAACCCACTTTAATAGAGCTATTCGATCGCCATAATTCACATAAAAATCTACGCATTCACCACCATAGTTTCTACATACATCCATTATGAAACACCACACAGACCACAATAAAGCTGGCAAATTGCTGAGATATGAGCGCAAATAAAACGTTAAAAAAAGCGATTAAACAAAACATAAAAACCGCAGTTTTATGTCCGATGATATTTACTCGTAAATGCTATTAATATAGCAATACACGGTCGGGCTTGATTGGTTGTGACGTCATCGATACGAGAATTATTCAGTCAGTTTCACACAACTCAAGATCCCAACAAAAATACTAAGTTCTTAGTGTTTGTTTGGTTTATGTGACACGAAATTTATGTGATATTTAGTAATCAGTGAGGAGCACCATTGACAAAAATGCGTTATTTATATCAGGTTATCTGTTATCTGTAATGTATATAAATAAATAAAATTTATATCAGGTAACATACATAGTATTAAAAACACCCAAATTATATGTATCTCTTTTTATTTTAGTGAATTAAATTAGCCTAAACTGAAACCCGGAATAATATTATAAGAAATTTCAATAACGCAAGAAAAATATGATAATTTAAACACAAAACATACACATCAAAGTAAACGCATTTATATTATTTGTTTAATTGAGAATTCGTCAAAAATCCGTTCGATTCAGTTTAGGCATTAATAAAATATGCTAGAAAGAATCTCACATATTTCAGTACAGAATCCCACATGTATTACCGTTGTAAACAAAAAAAAAATGTCACAATAAATATTATTCTCTCTGCGATAAGATATCGCACGCAAACGCAAAAAATCAAAACCAATAAATATAAAAAACCTAATTCTACGTCTTCAATGGATTCCGTAGAAAGCAATTTTCTTAATAACCCATTTTAAAGGCTTCAGAAAATTAAAATTCAACTAGAACTTAAATGCGAGAGAACGCAGGCGTAACTAGGGCGAAAGATCAATTGTATGGAGGCGGAATGTACATGTGACGTTAACAACCCTTTGGAGTGCAGCTGATAAATAAAAATGTAATTATTTACATAACGAATAAATTTTCTACGAGAGAGTCGAGTACATTTCGGCACGAATTAGGCCCGCTCGCACCGAGGAAGTACCACACCCCCACAGAAGACCGGCATGAAATATTAGCATGGTATTGTGTTTCGTACTGTAAGTGAGGGAGGCCCGTTTCCTTTTTCTCCTCTTCCCAGTTCATTACTGTTTGCCAGCCGTCAATCCTTTCCTTATCCCTCAAATTACTCAAATTAGGCATCTGAAAGTGAGTAAAACCGTTTAAAATTTCCCATAGTTCCGCATCATGGAATAATAAAGACATATTGACAGTTTTTCGCAAAATTGCAATTGAATATATGAAATGTGTGTTGTATAGAAATTTTATATAAAAACATATCAAATAATCAAATTTTTTTTATTCTATTCAATATTATTCTTTGCAATTATATCAATTAAAATGATACTCAAATGCCACTGTGCCATGCGACAAGCGGAGAAGCAGGAGGCCCATTTCTTTTCCCCTACACTTCCCAGTCCATTCCTCTTCCATTTAATCTACCAAACAAACATTTACAATTATTATACGCCATTAAATAAACATACATTAATCAACAAAAACTCAATTACATTCAGTATCTGGCACGCATTGTGTTATTCTTTAAAAATAGCGTTATTAAAAGCCGCTATTATGATAAGAGCTAATATAACGAGGCAGTGTATTTGTCATTTATTTTACAGCAGTATGAATCTGGATTCATCAGCATACATTGCTGGATAAGTTTCAAAGTTGCATTTTTTATTTTCATTTAGGCCGTTCATATGTGAACTTGTATTTGCTTGTGTATTTACTTTTTTAAATATTTTTTTTTTTATATTTTGACCCTCCATTATATAACTTTGATGTGTCGTTGTTTTGGGCTGAGCCGATTTTTACTTTTTATCGTTTGAAAAGTGAATTAGTCGGCTGTGCTTTTTTCTTATTTTTTTTTCGCTATTTAACATCAAGATCATTAGCGACCACTATGAAAGTTCACAATTACACTTGTATACTTATATTAGCGAATAAATTTTTATAAATTTTAGGAACATTAAGGTTTTTTCGATTCCTTTATTTGTTGTGTTTGATGAATATAAAATTAGTCGTAGATAGACACAAAAATATTTTTTACTACTCTCTAAATATAAATATAGAGTAAAAGAGCTAGACTATTAATACTAGACACTTAAATTCAAGATGGAATTTCTTACATATGAAAGACTCTGAAGAAAACGTTAACCGTTCGTGTATATGCAGCCATAACAACACTTCGAAGTAGTTATGTCACTGAAAAATGCTAAACACGCCACTTCCCATCTTTCACGCCGGAATAAATGTGATTACAGTTGCACGTGTATGCATGTTCATACTGACAAGACTGTGTGAGAGAAATTTTCAACTGATGTTTACTTCAGTATACCTCCTTGTTAAAATCGCTTCAATAATGCGCCTCTAACGTTCTTAAAGAGAATTAATGATTTTATGAGCCATTCACAAAATAAGATTTATCGCGTCGATTAAAATAAAATCTACTGGTATATGTATATGAGAGACCTTGTTAATTTCCGTACCTTCTTAAAGCAGTATTAACGCCAGTGTGCGAGAGTGATGGCGCTAAACGATATAGCTCTGTCTCTTTCCTACTAGTTAATAGAAAGCGGTACTCAGTACCGCTTTCTATTAACATTAAATTTCGTGAATTTATTTACTAATTCATTACTCGATTTTCCACGAAATTTTGTTCGCGTTGCCTTGGTACTTAAATATTATAAGAATCTTCCCCGGCGTGCACAATCTTCGAGAGAAGACTGAACAGATAACTTCTAGGGAAGCACGCTCCATCTTAGACCACATCTCAACTTACAATCAGACGAGATTGTGGTCAAGCGCAGTCCAACTGAACACAATAAAAAAAACTTCATTTACATTAACGTGGAATAGAGAAACGGATTATTATTTCTTTATATGAAATATGTACTATAGAAAAATGTGTAAAATAAAACAATCTCAATACCAGATTTATTTCCTTTGTTGACGTCATTAATCACTTCACTGGACGTGTCCGCGTTGTTCTATCAAAATCAGGGCTGTCCCACACATCATTTATTCTTTTTTTTTTAATATACGATCTTATTTGTTCAAAATTTGACATATTACTTTTTTATTTACTAGATACATACACAAAAAAAAACTCTTTTCTAATGCAAAAACAACATTAGTTACAAAAACGAAAAGATGAACCCTGCATATCATTTCATATTAAAAATGTAAACCAGACCTAAATATTACATCCAAGTTTAAATAAACTTAGAGACTACACTCGCAGTTATAATCAGATACATGTACAACACACCGGCAGCGCTTTGTGCGAAATGTTAGTTCACTATCTATATTCTAAATACAATACGTAGTACCTAGAATAGCGCTTACAATTTGCCTAATATCATGAATAATTTAAATAAGCATTTTCTAAAATTCACATGATTTTATAGGATTAGCTGCGCCCCGCGGTTTCACCCGCGTAAGTCTGTATCCCGTAGGAATATCGGGATAAAATTTGCCTATATGTTATTCCAGTTGTCCAGCTATCTACGTACGAAATTTAATTGCAATCGGTGTAGTAGTTTTTGCGTGAAAGAGTAACAAACATACACACATCCTCACAAACTTTCGCATATAATATAAGTAGGATGAAAGTATATTTATCTACCAACAGAGGCAAATGAGAACAAAATCTTTTCCTCAACAAAGATCACCCACAATCCTGGTGACAGACGAACTACTTCAGAGTCCATAATGAGACCAATTACCAACAATACACACGTCGAACTTTTATTTCTTCGACATGCCGATTTCCTCACGATGTTTTCCTTCACCGTTACGAGCTGTGATGATGTGAATAATGTGCAGGTCTCGAAGCCTCGACCTTTCGCTTATACGTACAAACAACTGACCCACCACTGTACTGCAGTTATTCAGTGTTAAGTTGGTAAATAAATAATGTCATGAACTTAATTAAGAGAAGATAAATTTTCTGATGGCTAACTATCATGATACTTCGCGATAACATTGGCATAATATTCTTAAAAAAGTAGCTCGACTTATTTTTGATACATAAGTCATAGATGCAACTTAGAGTCTCGAATCTCAGTTTGAACATTGCCTCGGAAGTTTTACATTATAAGCCAGACAAATACGAGTGATTTACAATCCAATACAAGTTTTCTTATACAAATACAAACATATTCAAGATTTAGAAATTAAAGGCTTTAAGAGACCCCCGTGACCACGCTCGCTATAAAGTGTTCGAAACGTCGGGTTAATAATATAATGAATAAATCGCATTTAAAATCCGTTACAAAGTCTTTAATTTTTAATTTTTTTTTTTTTACATTTAATAGGCAGACGTGTGGCCGCTATCCTACCTGATGTTAAGCAGGGATGCGATCTGTAAATGGGCACGCCTGCCTAGGAGAATCCTATTCACTCTGGACTTGAAGAGTTGCAAATTGTAGTGATCCGGGAACACCGACGGTGGAAAATAGTTCCATTCTTGTCAGAAATGTATAATACTCACCTAAAATCGAACACAAATACTATATTCAAGATTATTGCTCTGTATATATTTAAGTAAAGTAAGAAAGGAAGAAAAGGAAGGAAAGTTTAAAAATCGAACCAGCGACATAGCTATATATATATCGTTGCTAGGGGCATGGGTTTTATAGCGAGGGAGCCATGATGCTTAATGTATATTTACTCCAGCGGAAATCTATTAGAATTGGTAGATTAAATGGTAGCGTATAAAAGATCCTATAATTTATCCACTTTTAATGGTGGCAGAAGCGTCTACAGATCTTCGTAATTATAAAAAAAACTGTTATATTTATAGTTTATATTGAAGCTCGCTAAGATGTGACTGTAATAAATTAACATATATTTATCTGAAACATAGACATAGGAGCTGGCAGACAAACATAATATAGACAGACGGTTTGACAAAGTCTTAGAAATAAACTTCATCAAATTCATAAATCACACACTTTAGCACGTAGAAAATAAAAACAATGGTACTTAAAGTAGTCCTTTTGCTTCAAATGAAGCTAGAATTTACAGTCTCAAAAGCGACCCATTTCAATGAAGCGAAGGAAATTTAAGTCCGAATCCCAAGTAATGAAATAATCTTAAACAACATCTCTGATTAATGCTCTCTAGTATCTGTATAATGTATTACTTAAAATATTTGAAGGTTTTCATTGAATCATTGAATGAAGCGGCCAGTTCGTGATATAAGACTAAAAGACATCGGGCATTGGTTACAAAAGAAAAATGTTGAGTTTGAGCAAAGTGACTTCTTTCGCATAAAATCAGCTGTGACTTTTGTCCACTTCTCTATCTTGAGCTACGTTTTGAGGATCAGATATTGCTCTAGGTCTAGCTGGACCGGCGAAGCGGAACCATCTGCAACGAGTTGTGGGATGTGTCCCTGGGGATGTCGCACAAGTGTCCCTAAGAATGTTGGGCAAATGTGGGGTGGGGGTGTCAGATTACGAATAAGTACTCTTTAGCGTGTCATATAAATAAACAATATTCATACTCTGTTCTAAATTCGTGCATTAAAGTTGTCTAAATTGTTTGTCCTATATTAGTTATTTTTTAATTTTAAAATATCGGTTGCGACCCCTTAACGTCATTTTGGAAACAAATAGAAAATCTTCAGTCATATTTAAGGACAGAAAACATTATAAGACCCCATATATCCCCCATATTATAATATCACATTATAAGCGCCCCAACAGATAATTAGCAATTTTTATGATCAATAGAGTAATTTATATCATCCAAATAACATTATTACCAACAACAATCAACTAAATATTCAAAGCAATATTTAAGATTTAACTGTTTCAACTAGCAAATAATCAATGTTTTGTATAACTATTGTTTAAAGATTTTCATGTACCAAAATACATAAATAAAGTAAAAGAGTGTATGGGCAGTAAATAGATTTCTATTTCTTTATTCGAACCGCAAGGAATTGGAACATGCTTCCTGAGTCTGTGTTTCCCGACGAGTACAATCTGAAGGTCTTCGTGAGTAGAGTGAACAGGTACCCTCTAGGGAAGCGCGATCCAGCATAGATCACATCTCAGCTTACCATCAGGCGAGCCAAGCGCTGCCCTATTATAGATAATAAAAAAAAAGGTGTGTGTGCGATTCACACACGATAGAAGTGAAACTTCAATCGACAAAAGAATGAGATGAATATATATAAAATAGTATGTATATTTCTGTCTCATTCATTGCCAGCTTCATTCTACACATTTTTGTATCTGTGTCTCTTACCTGTCGTTTTTCCGTTGCATCAGGTTTGAAATCACAACGATTCTAAAGAAGTTTCACTTCAAAAATAAAATAAAAAATTAATCACGAGACGGGATTCGAACCTGCGTCATTTTACCGAACAGTAGCGACGTTTAACCTCAACCAACCGTGATCCCGCGTTAGCAATAAAAGGTACCCAGTATCACCATACACACCCATACTAATATAAATCAAGAGTATTAAATAAACTAAAAACGTCATTGCTTACGTAGGCTAGAATAACTACTCCAACGAATAAAATAACAAACTCTGATCCACGCATCATTAATTCGCGAAATACTCAAAATTATAGCTGTGTAAATTCTATATTTAAATGCGGTAGAATCGCTCCATATCTTTTTTCACAAATGCATATAGTGGTACCAAGAAATCATATAGTTTCTGCGTATAAAAATATTACTTAAATAATCAAACGTAATTAATAATTCTTACCTACAATATTACGAAATCCTGACACTATAATGTCAAAGAATATTTTCGAAAGAACACTTTCTTAATGGCTCACTGAAAACCAGCGCCGCGATGTATCTACGTCACAGAACATTACAGTGGTGTCCTTTTTTAATGTTCTCATGCACAGACTCCACATCGCATGAGTCTATTTTAAAATTACCATTGTGTATTTTCTTTTTTTATTTGAACTTGTACTCGTACCAATAAACAGCTATAATTATAGTCAGTTAATAAATGATAGCAATAATATATACTATTTCTGAATGCATAACAAAATTTAATACACATATTTTTAAAGTTAATAGCTGCGCCCCGCGGTTTCACCCACGTAGGTCCGTATCCCGTAGGAATATCGTGATAAAGAGTTGTCTATGTGTTATTCCAGTTGTCCAGCTATCTACGTACCAAATTTTATTGCAATCGGTTCAGTAGTTTTTATACATATACATCTGTTATTAGAATACACACTGATATCATACGATAATATTACATTATAATTTACTAGAATAACTAAACATCTAAGACCTAACGTTGTTAGTGAGTAACATACATCCATACATGCTAACAAACTTTCGCGTTTATATTATTAGCACGGAAAACGTAATAAATTTTTCGTCGGAGTGGTTAATAAAACTGATTGAACCTACATCTCGATACATTAAGTACAATTCTGTATCTTATTCTACTATAATGATGCTCTTAGGTATGGCCTTCGAAGCAAATTACTCTGCGTCAATGTACCAACAGCAGGATCCTAAATAAAGATTGACACATGCTGGTTTATCTATCTTATATTTTAACACATTAGCTTCACCGGTATATTTGTAGGTATCCGACAGCTGAAAACTCGACTTAAACTGATCCACTAAACACGGACAAATTTTATACAAATTTTATACTTTGAATCGGTGACAATAAAATAATTGCATGAGTTTATCCTGTTACTTTGATTAGGATCGCCAGCATTAAATAATTTCCTTACATATACTCTGTGAATAAGTGTACATATAAAGGTTGATTCTGTCATTAAAGTGTTTGTATCATTAAAGCGTTTTTATGCCACGAAGAGAGAAAAAGACCATTTTTAGATTTATGAAACTATGCTTCAATAAATCTTCATCAATCTCACAAAATAATGTTACAAAACTTGATAATACTCTATGATAAAACCACAAAAAGCTACGTAAAATTTAAAATTGTGATATAACCAGTTTCCGAATGAACCAATATATCAAAAATCGCTAACCATGACAGCTACTATTGAAGTGCTATAAACCTCTGTTTGGTGTCGTGTGGACGAACCTTTATTTGAAACGGATATTTATAACGGACAATAAAAGAGCGCGAACGGTTTGATCGATCTTCAATAGTTATATATAGATATGTTTGAGAATTTCGATTCAAACGTACGAGTTACGTATATAACTGTGTGATGTGGACGAGATAATAAAATCTTTGTAACTAAGGCCCATATCCATTTCCTTACCCTTCCCAGTACTTTCCTTCATTCCTCTCATCAATCCTTTCCTAATCCCTTCCCAATTATAGTCGGCAATCCATTTGTAGAGGCGAAAGGTCTGCAATTGACCTTACGCCTCTCCAGACGTTTATGGGCGGTGGTAGCGCTTACCATCAGGCGACCCACCAGCTCCATTGCCGACCATGACATAAAAAAACTAGTTTATGTATTATCTCAATGATTACAATATTGTATCGATGAAAGGCGTCGTTATCTATATAATTGCTGGTTTTCTTTTTGTATCATATAGACTTTGTATTAAAGCCTAACTAACAGAGAGAGTTGATTCGACTGTACCCAATACTAAATACCGTATAATGTGGAAACTATGTAATGACGATTCAAAAGTGCTTCTAATTTAATAAAGGAAATATATTTGAGTTAGCAATTGATGAAGTTTTCATAATACAAGCTTTGCTAAGATTAAATGTATGTTAGAATGTGAAATATAAATATTCTATGTGGCTTTTCATCGGTAAAACAGTTTTTTAAATCGGTTCAGACGAACCAGGGATAACTTAGCATAATTTGTCAAACTCACAAATTCACCAACCTCTATATCATTTTCGCATAGATTTCCTTACCCTTTTTTTTCTTTTTTTGTATAAAACAAAAATAATATAAAATAAATAGGTATCATACAAGCATATTATATAATTAGCGATTTCACCCGCGTAAGTTTGTATCTCACAAAAATATCGGGATTAAAAGTTGCATATGTGTTATTCCAGTTGTCCAGCTATCTACCTAACAAATTTCATTACAATCAGTTCAGTATTTTTTGCGTGATAGAGTAACAAACATACACATATAGACATCCATCCACACAAACTTTCGCATTTATAATATTAAGTAGGATTTAGAGAACGTATTTATAAACGTTCAATACATACGTTCTCTCACTATATCTACTAGATGGATAAATTAAAATGCAACAATGAATTCAATTGAATTCCACAGATATTGCACAGGGTTTGTGGCTTTAAAATTCATCTCTAATTCAACATCCATTGGTTCAGTTTTTTATTTCCAAGTTTATTTTATCTTACCTATGTCCGTTTCCTGGTTCTAAGCTACCTCCGCATAAATTTTGAGTCAAATTGGTTAATCCGTTCTTAATTTTTAAATAGTGTAACTAACACCACTTTCTTTTATATATATAAGATACTAGCTGCGTCCCGCGGTTTCACCCGCGTAAGTCCGTATCCTGTAGGATATCGGAATAAAAAGTTGCCTGTATGTTATTGCAGTTGTCCAGCTATCTACGTACCAAATTTCATTGCAATTGGTTCAGTAGTTTTTGCGTGGAAGAGCAACAAACACACACACACACATCTTTATAAACTTTCGCATTTATCATATTTGTAGGATATACATAAAGAAAGCAAATTGGTGTCTTGCGCATTATTGTTATATCGAACTCAATCGTAGGTACTTGTCTTACGATACATGTCGTTTGCTATTTTACACACATACTTAGGGATATTAGTTAAACTAGCTTATGTACGTGGCTTCGTTCGGGTTCACAAGTAATATAATATTTGTCCCCCCCTGCGGGTGTTGAATTTATCAAAATCCTATCCATCATAGTCTCCAATCTAAAATTTCTCGATCAATCGTTTACGATGTTCACTATTTTATCCCCTTGGGGGTGAAATTAATATTATATTTAATACAATATTGAAATCCGTTATTTGTAGATGCCTACATTATAGGGTTTATCAATATGCCAAATATCAGCGCGATCGGTTAAGTAGTTTAGACTGTGCCTTTGATCAATCAATCAGTTTTATATCTAATTATTAAATTTGTAAAAATAAAATATCTAATTATCTATTTAATCGTATATAATATATCTTATTATCGAATATACCTACATCAAATGAGAAATAACTGCCCCTTTTTTTATTATGGCAAGAATTCATCACTTTCCCCCCCGCCCTTGTAAAATACAGATAATTAAATACATCTTGACAAATACTAACATCCAAAGAGTTCTTACATCATTCTGAACACAGATGATAAATGTTCACTGAAATAGCACTCGGAAAAATATTCACTACATTAAAATAAACAATTTGATGTTATTTACTTCGTAGCCGCTATAAATAATACACCCCGCGCATATTAAACTACCGGTCACGTTCCTAACGGTGGCCATTTTGTTCTGTTCGACAAAACTGGATTTAATTTAATATTGGATAAAATAAACATGGTTTATGGGTTAATATTATGGTTTTAAGAGATTGTTGTAGGTTTTTATTGATGGAATATACTTAAAATTAAATTTAATGGATAAACAAATAAGAATTCAATAATTTTGGAATATTTCGAGCTTGATTCATTTTAAAAAATCTTTATCTATACCGATATCTATATTGCTTGTTTGGTTGAACGCGCTAATCTCAGGAACTGCTGGTACGATTTGAAAAATTCTTTTAGTTTTAGGTGATATCCCCTTTATTGAGAAAGGCTAAATCATATAGGATACATATCACATAAATTTAGGCTATATCACATCAGGCACAGCAATTTCATTAAGAAAGTGACATAATACTCAAAAAAAAATTGTAAATCCGGTCTAAAAAACTGAATTAATTACGATCTTAGCACTTACGTAGTTTTTAGTAATGTTATTCAAATACAAATTTAAGTGGAGCTTTTTTTTAAATACCCAATACGCATACCATACAATACAATAATATCAACAATATTTTCCATAAAAATGGCCATCGACGTCGCTGTGGAAAATGTCACTCCAAATTCTAATATGGAGCCAAAAGACACCCTCCCTTCCCCATCAAACATAAAAAGAATCACATCAATTGTTTGAAAACTCACTAAATTACCTCGTAACAAAAAAAAAAAACAGTCGAAACCTTCGTTTCAGGGACGTCGATTGAAAAGATTTCATTAAATGATTATAACGACAGTGACGTCAATACTTATCTAAACAGTAATGACAATAAAACATTAGGCGGTTCAATTATTCCAGTAAAAAGAACTGAGAACTGCGCTGCGGCAGCCCGTCGTATTCTGGGGCGGGCATAACTCCGCTAGTATCATGTGCCAGGGGTTTGCGGGGCAAG